>NC_069125.1:38616307-38916307 GCF_026914265.1 Mya arenaria
GCTAATTTAAATGGAAACTATTTTGAAAAGGGGCAGAACAAAGAAAGTTGGCAAGGTATACTCTGGTATCCATTCAGCATACAGTCGTCCCTGAAATTTGCTGAAATGAAGTTCCGATAAAAGCAGCGAAACAGTCCAACGCACTTTTAAATAACTACTAGTATTAGCTTGTTTGTAATCAGTTTCGCTTTTTGGAGGTGATTTTTTAAATGTTCGATTATAATTTCGTCAAACTATAAGTGGCTATTTGTTTAAAAATATAAATCAATATAGTAGCTTAAATGTACACAAATCAAACTCTGTTTAGCAACTTTTTACCTACAGGAATAGGATTGTTTTTGTGTACTCAATTCTCTGTTTTGCAGCAAGTATCTAGTGGTATGTATTTGTTAATTCTATTTGAATTATGATAGTTTGAACGACTTGTTTTTTTTACACGATGATAGTTTATTGCATAATGCATGACTCACCGATGATCAATATATACATGTAATTAAAACAACTAAAATTATCTTTATTACTGCCGCCATGTATGATATGTGAGTTGTATATAACCTCATTTGCCATGCATACTGGTATGAGTGAATAAACGATGCTTTAGTTGAGTTTAGTTGAGGTTGAAGTGACAATTTATGGATGTCAATCGAACCAAACCTCCTCAGTTCATTTGTGACACTTTAACCAAAGGAACATATACAAATGGCTGGCAAATAACCGTTGACAGACGGATTTATTTATAAGTAAAAACAAACTAAACATCTGGAAATCATTGGCATTTAATTGTTTTATTGTCACAACGAGGGCATATGACCACCATCACATCCAATACATCGAGTTCTTTTAAATGCATAACAGCTGAAGATAAATGCTTGATTTAATCAAATTACATTTATATGTTATACCAAATTGATTATATATGAAAACCACAAACTCCCATGGATGGATTAAAATTGTGTAGTGATGAAGTTATGCAGCTGGAATTTTCAGTGCTAAGCGAATTAGACATTAATAAGTTTGTCAGTGAATCAGGAGTAAAGCAATAAGGAAATAAATTAAACAAAATGGCTGGGATTTCGTATTTAAAGGGAGTTAGAACGAGGTACAGAAATACCTTAGAGACCGAAATTGACAAAAGTGTTTTGTTAATAAAGTGTAACTTAGATACAAGTAACATAGATGATGTGCTTTCGAAGACAAGTAAGTGTTTAGAGAAACTAAAAACCTATTCAGAAAAGTTAGAAATTCAATCTGGAAAAATAGCAAGTGCTCTTGATGATAGTGAAACAGAGTTAGTCAGTGCAATTATTGATGAGGACTGTAGCCTGTGTGATGAAGCCATATCGGCTTTACTCGATTTGAAAGAGTATAAGGCTAAACTCATTTCTAAGAAAGAACAGGATGTGGATATTAAGAAAGAAAAGGATGAATTAAGTCCGTTTGTACAGTTACAGCATGAACTTCAAAATATTGCTCATGCTCAAGTTAAACAACAACAAGAGTTTCTTGAACTACAAAAAAAAGAACAAAAAGAGTCCCAAAAGAAAGCGTCAACTTCAGTTAGACTCCCAAAACTTGAGATGATTTCCTTCGGTGGTGATAGATTACGTTGGATAGAATTTTGGGATTCGTACGAATGTACAGTGCATAAGAATGATCAATTATCAAAAGTGGATAAATTTAATTATCTCAAAAGCAAGCTCTATGGTGAAGCGCGAAGTGCTGTAGCCGGATTAGCGTTATCAAACGAGAACTATGAGGTAGCGATTGAAGTAGTGAAAGAGAGATTCGGTAAGACTCAACAAGTGATTGACTTACATTACAATAAATTGATAAATTTACACAGTGCAAATAACAATGTTCCCAGTTTAAGGAATTTCTTGGATAATGTTGAGCGTCATCTAAGGAGCCTTGAGGTTCTAGAACAGAACATAAATCAGGACGTATTCATATCGATGATACGAGCAAAACTTCCTGAAGATGTGATTCTTCAATTAGAAATGTTAAATGGTGCTGAAAGAAAATGTACAATAACTACATTAAGGAATAGACTGAGGGAATATATAGCTGCACGAGAAAAGTCAGACAAACGGCAGTTTGATACAAAACCAAAGATACCACAAAATAAATCGCTGTATCGTGGTTTGGAGAGTGATCGAATACCAAATAAATCAAACTATGGTTATAAAGCAATTAGTTCGGCTGAGGCTTTGGTTGCAAATACAAAGAAACTAACGCCGCAGCAATCAAAACCAAGTAAAGAATACTCGGAAATGTGTAGATACTGCGCAAAACATCACTGGAGTGACGAGTGTCTCCAGTACCGGACACTCAGTGCGCGTAAACAAGTGCTTAAGGAGAGTTGTTTTAGATACTTAAAGGTTGGACATAAAACAGCAGAGTGTAAGAAGAACAAAGTGTGTGTCTATTGTGGGGAGAGAAACAGCCACCATAGAAGTCTATGTCCAAAGCGCTTCAAGAGTTCTGAATCTAGTGTTCATTTAACGGAAGAGTTGCCAATGACACAAAAAGGTGATATTCCAGAGGAAAACGTTCTTGTCTCTTCAGGAGAAATGGTACTGATGCAAACGGCGAAAACGGAAGTTAAAGGTGCAAAAAGTGACAGACACAGAGTCGTGAGAATGCTCTTAGACTCTGGTTCTCAGAGGTCATATGTTTCGGAGGCTTTAGCTCGAAAATTAAACCTAAAACAAGAAGGAAAACAGGAAATCAATGTTATGACGTTTGGTAGTGATAAATCCAAAGTTGTGAAAACAAAGATATCTACAATGGAACTTAAGTTAAAAACGGGTGATTATATGACAATATCGGTGAATATTGTGCCTGTGATCAGTGGAAATATTCAAAGGCAACCCATGAAAGGGCTATCCGAAAATGCCAATCATTTGTTGAAATCAGTGGATTTGGCAGATGACATTGCCGAAGATAGTGAATTGTGCCAAATTGATCTACTCATCGGTAATGATTACTACTTGGACATTGTGCTTAGTCAAAAACTTGAAGTTCAACCAGGATTATATTTACTTAGTTCCAAATTTGGTTGGATACTTACCGGACGTACACAGGAAGGTGTCCATGACAGAAATGACGTCAACATGTTAATTATGACGTATGGTACAAAGTTTAATGAAATCACCGCATTCGTTTCCACCGATGATTGTTTACCGAAAGTGCCAGATTAAGAAGATTTCTGGAAAATCGAATCCATCGGAATCAATGATTGTCCAACGCATTCTAGTGACGAAAAAGCAATGTCAGCATTCAAAAATACGCTTCAATTCTCTGATGGACGTTATCAAGTTAAATGGCCCTGGAAGGACGAATCACAAGATCTACCAGTAAATCGCCAACTAGCTATGGGACGACTGCGTTCGACAATTGCTCGAATGAAAGATAAACCGGAGTTAATGATAAAGTACGACAGTGTGATACAGGACCAACTGACCAAAGGTATCATCGAAAAGATCAACGCAAGGACTGGTAAAATGATACATTACTTACCACACCACGCAGTGATTACTCCGTTGAAAACAACCACGAAATTGAGAGTAGTCTACGATGCGTCGGCAACATCTAGATCATGTGACAAGAGTTTGAACGAGTCCCTTTATAGGGGTCATGTCTTGCTTCATGACCTGTGCGGAATGTTGTTACGGTTTCGTGTTCACAACATTGCAGTTGTCGCCGACATAGAAAAGGCGTTTCTCCAAATATGATTGCAACCAAGTGATCGTGATGTGACGCGTTTTTTATGGATTAAAGATTGTGACAAGCCTGTGGTTAACAAAGATACGATCGAAGAATATCGCTTCTGTCGTGTCCCTTTCGGAATTATATCGAGTCCGTTCCTTCTAGGTGCTACCATAGAATCTCATTTGGACTCGTACGAGTGCGAATTGTCTGAGAAAATTAAGAGTGATATATACGTAGACAATCTAGTAACAGGAGCAAGAAACATCACAGAAGCAATTGAGCTTTACAGCGGTACAAAGCAAATGTTCAATGAAGCCTCAATGAACATAAGGGAATGGATATCTAATAGTGTTGAAGTGAACACTGTTATTCGGAAATCCGATCGAGCTACTGAAGGTTTAATGAAGGTTCTTGGACACATCTGGGATACAAGCAGTGACACTTTTGGATTAAAGTCATCTACAGTGCTTGAAAATGGTGTACAGACCGAAACAAAACGTACTGTTTTAAAGTCAGTGGCGTCAGTGTTTGACCCCCTAGGACTTTATTCACCAGTTGTGCTACAAGCTAAATTGCTTATGCAAAGTTTGTGGAAAAAGCAAGTTAAATGGGACAGTGAGCTCGACGATGAAGACAAATGTTTGTGGGATGAAATAAAGGCAAACTTGAGAAAGATATGTGAGTTCCAGATTCCAAGATGTGTGTCATTAATTGCCAAAGATAGTGTGATTGAAACCAGCATTGTGTGTTTTTGTGATGCCTCTGCGAAGGCATACCCTTGTGTGATTTACCTACAGCAAGAAACCAAAGGTGATTCAAAGGTAGAATTAGTGTTTGCAAAAACAAGATTGGCTCCAATAAAGGAATTAACAATTCCAAAACTTGAACTTATGGCGGTTGTAGTTGGTGTAAGGTGTGTGCAATTTGTGAAGGAACAACTTAGAATAAATATTGACAATGAGTGTCTATATACAGATTCAAAGTGTGTTTTACAATGGATTAAGGCAAAGACGGAAAAGTCAGTATTCGTCAGAAATAGAGTGGCCGAAATACAACACCATGAAGATATTACGTTTCAGTACGTACCAACCAATCAAAACCCAGCTGATATTGCAACCCGTGGGATAAGTGTAGAAAAATTGAGAGCAAATAATTTGTGGTGGCATGGTCCACAATTGTTAAAAGGCCCATCGGTGCATCGAAATAAACAAAGATCAAGTGAAGTAGGAAGTGAAGCAAACAAAAACAATAAACAAGAAAGTGACATTGAGAATGATCAAGAAAGTGAAACTGAGAACGAACAAAAGAGTGAAATGGAGTTAGTGAGTTGTCCAAAGAAGAAATTTGATTGTGAAAAACCGTGCGTGTCACATGTCATAGATATAGAACGATTTTCATCCGCAACTAAACTGATACGTGTGACAGCGTACGTTCTTCGTTTTGTCAAAATACTTCGTAAGAAGACGAGTAAATCAGAGCTCGACGGATTAAATAGTTATGACTTGAACGAAGCAGAGTTATTGTGGTTGAAATATACCCAAAGAAAACACTTTGGTGACGTCATAAGTGACATTGCAAACAAAAAACCAAGTAACATACAACGCCAACTTGGTTTATATTTAGACGAGATTGGCCTCCTTCGTTGCAAAGGACGATTGGAGAATTCAAATATCAGCTTCGGCTCGAGATATCCAGTGTTGATACCTAAAAAGGACAGATTCACGGAGCTTCTGATTGAACGGTCGCACAAAGATCTGTTACACAGTGGTATATCACAAACACTTAGTAAAGTTCGACAAAGATTTTGGATACCACAAGGACGAGCAAGTGTGAGATATGTTCTAAACAAGTGTTACGTTTGTCGACAAATAGAGGGTGGTCCCTACAAAATGCCAGAAATGCCACCCCTGCCGAAGTCACGTGTTAATGAAAACCCACCATTTTCTCAAACAGGGTTAGACTACTTCGGTCCTTTGTTCATAAAAACACACAGTGGTTCGCAAAAAGTATGGATTTGTCTGTTCACATGTCTAGTTACGCGAGCGGTACATCTCGAATTGGTGCAGAATATGACAACAGAGGAGTTTTTAATGGCATTTAGGCGGTTTATTTCACAGAAAGGCGTACCGACAAACATAATAAGTGACAACGCGCTCCAGTTCAAATCAGCAAACAAGACTTTAGAGAACGTGTTAAAAGGAGTGTTGAAATCGGAGGATGTGCAAAGCTATATGTCAAATAAAGGCATTCGTTGGTCGTTCATAGTTGAACTTGCGCCATGGATGGGCGGTTTTTATGAGCGACTTGGTGGATTAGTAAAACGAACACTCCGAAAAACACTCGGACGCAAATTGTTGACTAGCGTACAATTGCAAACGTTATTGAAGGAGATAGAAGCAGTTATAAACTCTCGTCCGTTAGTATACGTTGGTGAAGACATTAACTCAAGCATCACGATAACACCATCTCACTTTATTTCACCAAACATGAAATTTAGTGTTCCAAACATAGAGTACAATGAAGACAGTGACTACAGTCCCAAAAAAAAAAGTGCTAACGACCTTTTAAATATTTGGAAAAAGGGACAAAAACTGTTGTGCGCGTTTTGGAAACTTTGGCGGGATGATTATTTATTAAGTCTTAGGGAGCGAACTCAATATAAATTAAAAGGCAAACTCATTCAGTCTCAAAAGTCTCCAAACATAAATGATGTTGTCCTGGTCAAGGATGATTCACCACGTGGTTGTTGGAGATTTGGAAAAGTGAAATCTTTAGTGAAAAGCTCGGATGGAAATATACGATCGGCAAAACTTCAGTTGCCATCAGGTAGAGTTGTTGGACGTGCACTTAACTTATTATACCCCCTTGAGGTTTCCGATCAAAATACGCAAACTAGTGACCGTTCTGTGAATAAAAAATATTAAGGATTTAGATATGCAACCAAATCGCCCGGTGAGGAGGGCTGCAGAGTGCGCTAAGAAAAAGATCAAAGCGCAAGTCGCAGAGTAAAGTGACATTGACTGTTGAATTTAATGTGATTATATTCGCTTAAAAGTAGGCAAGGCGTACTATAATCAATTAAGAGTCATATTAAATTGAATAACCAGCCTAGCAGATCAAAAGTTACAGTGGGTGTATATACGGCAATTGTATTACAATTGATCCGCCGGACTCAATAATTGTGCACGAGGAACTCGATTATAATGTGCATATGGTAATATTGAAAAGTCATTTCAGCCAAAATGTTTGTCTGTGACAGTTGTAATCGCTCTTATAAGTATAAATCAAATTTAAGAAGGCACATTCGAGAGAAGCATCTAGGTGCTGATCATTGGGAATGTTTAAACACGGTGACGTGCAGTTCAAAATTCATAAGGAGGAGTTATTTGTATCAACATATGGTGTTAAAACATGGGATACCTAAGACGGAAGCTGTAAACATGTGTGTTAACGCGTCAAGGTGTGGGACAAAACAAAACAAATATTATTCTGATGTCAGTGATGACGATTCTGTTTTTGAATTGATAAATGATATCAATAATAACAATTGTACATCCACAGAATTCGAAGACGCTGTAGCTTCGTTTGATACGGGATTATTCGTTAGCAACCAAAGCACTGTAAAGGCTTCTGGAAGTGGTGTTGCTTCAAGCGCCGTGACTTCCGGTATGGACAAAAGAGAGTCGTCGGATAGTGATTCATCTTCCGGTACAAAATCCGGAAGTCATGGTTCATCTGACGAATCTTCTGTTGGTGAGGACACTGACAGTAATGTTGCCAATAATGATTCCAGCGCCGTCACTTCCGGTATGGACACCAGTGAGTCGTCAGAAAGTGAGTCTTCTTCCGGTACGAACACCGGAAGTAATGTTGTCGACAGTGTATCTTCAAATGATGTGAATAGTGTTCATGATGTCAAAAGTGTGTCCCAGGATAATTCAGTATCAGCTAATGATGATGATGAAAGTGCTAAGACCGTGAAAGAGTGTTATTCGCCAGAGGTAGTATGGATCAGTGATGACGAAGAGTGTAGTGCACAAGTGCCTTTAAATAAGTGTAAAAGAAAAGAAAAAGTCTGGATTATTGAATTTAGACAGAGTGTTTCAACAAGGAATGGTGTACAGGTCATTGAGAAAAGTGAGGTCACTACCGACCATTATGTGCTCGATACTTAATTGTGAAATTTAATATGAAAATGAAATTGCCAGGTAGCAATCAGAAAGTGTTTAAAACAATTGAAACATTAAAAATTATGTATTGCTGGGTAGCATTATGAAACAGTATAAGCTTAGAATTTAAACGTCATTGTTTGATGTGTCAATGTTCATATAAACAGATGCAGTTCTTAATATTAATACATATGTATTAAATTGTCGGCGGGAGTGTCGCGACTTTCGCGAGTATTCCGCCGGATCATTTCCGACGGATATAATCCTTTCGGATTGTGCACGTTTCTCTCGGGCGTTTCGTGCCCGAGTGGCGGGATAGAAAGGTATATAAGGAACGGTTTTATAGTGCCTAAAACAGAAGTTTTTCATTTTGGACAATGGATTATTAAAAACGTCAGTTAAACGATTTATTGTGTATTATTTAGGAAAATCATTTAAGAAAACTATATTAAATTTGAAACAAATTAAAAACTGTAAAAATTAAATTGTGTTGTTTCTTGTGAGAACATTCAAAACCAAACCCCAATGTGGCAATTAAATCTCAGGGGGCAATAACTCAATTAAACTTCGCCACACAGTTTGAACAATTTATCCCTTTTCATGGGAAAATATAATCTTCTGACCGGAATTATGTATTATTATTAATTTTCTTATGATTAATTCTTCGAAGTGCTAGAATAAACATATTTCATTCCTCACTACTAAATGTCTCTTGCAAGAGCGTACATCCATTCCGGCCCCACTCATCCACAGCCCGAGCGTGTATTACCTACCTACGCACCTGTTATATAACATAGGCTTTTAACAGTCACATGTAAGTCTTCATAGAACATAATGCATGAACGGATTTATAAATGACGTTTTTGGGGATCATATGTAGGCGTTTAGCTTTCCGCTACACTTTTAACATTAATTTCTGTGACGTCTCACAGTTATATGTCTTACCTTAAAACGATTTGTCATAAAAGAACATTGGCTATTTGCACCTTGCTTAATTGTTAACAAGATTTGTTTTTGTTTGGTAATTGGGCATGGACAACATGTTATGACAACTTTGCCCACATATCTTGTATCTGTTGTTAAATTTGTCTTTAAGATGCCACAACAATGACAAAAAAGGAAATGTTCATTCAACATTTAACATGTGCATTTACATCACAGCCGATTTGCTATATAAGGGCTAGTTCGAGACAGTTTTATCTTTTACTAAAGCAATACTCGTTAATATGGATATTCATTCATTGCGTGCTTTAACATTTTGTTTAATTGTTCTAAGACAATCGAGAGTATCTGGGCAAGGAGGTAAGATTAGTCTGATGATATGTGCGTTAAACGTGGTTTGTTTCCTCTGTGTAAGATAAGTCGGATGATCTGTGCGTTAAACGTGGTTTGTTTCCTCTGTGTAAGATAAGTCGGATGATCTGTGCGTTAAACGTGGTTTGTTTCCCCTGTGTAAGATAAGTCGGATAATCTGTGCGTTAAACGTGGTTTGTTTCCTCTGTGTAAGATAAGTCGGATGATCTGTGTTTTAAACGTGGTTTGTTTCCTCTGTGTAAGATAAGTCGGATAATCTGTGCGTTAAACGTGGTTTGTTTCCTCTGTGTAAGATAAGTCGGATGATCTGTGCGTTAAACGTGGTTTGTTTCCTCTGTGTAAGATAAGTCCGATGATCTGTGCGTTAAACGTGTTTTGTTTCCTCTGTGTAAGATAAGTCGGATGATCTGTGCGTTAAACGTGGTTTGTTTCCTCTGTGTAAGATAAGTCGGATGATCTGTGCGTTAAACGTGGTTTGTTTCCTCTGTGTAAGATAAGTCGGATAATCTGTAAGTTAAACGTGGTTTGTTTCCTCTATGTAAGATAAGTCAGATAATCTGTAAGTTAAACGTGTTTTGTTTCCTCTGTGTAAAATAAGTCGGATGATCTGTGCGTTAATGTGGTTTATTTCCTCTGTGTAAGATAAGTCGGATGATATGTGCGTTAAACGTGGTTTGTTTCCTCTGTGTAAGATACATCTGATAATCTGTGCGTAAAAACGTGGTTTGTTTCCTCTGTGTAAGATAAGTCTGAAAATCTGTACGCTAAACTGTGTTACTGTAGATTAGCCTGATAATCTGTGCGTTACACGTGTTTTTTCCTCTGTAGATTAGTGTGATAAAACGTGTATTACACGTGGTTTATTTCCTATGTATATATCAGTCTGATAATCTTTGCGTAAGACGTGGTTTATTTCCTATGTATATATAAGTCTGATAATCTGTGCATTACACGTGGTTTATTTCCTATCTATATATAAGTCTGGAATATCTGTGCGTTACACGTGGTTTATTTCCTATGTATATATCAGTCTGATAATCTTTGCGTAAGACGTGGTTTATTTCCTATGTATATATAAGTCCGATAATCTTTGCGTAAGACGTGGTTTATTTCCTCTGTATATATAAGTCTGATAATCTGTGCATTACACGTGGTTTATTTCCTATCTATATATAAGTCTGGAATATCTGTGCGTTACACGTGGTTTATTTCCTATGTATATATAAGTCTGATAATCTGTGCATAACACGTGGTTTATTTCCTATGTATATATAAGTCTGATAATCTGTGCGTAAGGCGTGGTTTATTTCCTATGTATATATAAGTCTGATAATCTGTGCATTACACGTGGTTTATTTCCTATCTATATATAAGTCTGGAATATCTGTGCGTTACACGTGGTTTATTTCCTATGTATATATAAGTCTGATAATCTGTGCATTACATACACGTGGTTTATTTCCTATGTATATATACGTCTGATAATCTGTGCGTTACACGTGGTTTATTTCCTATGTATATATAAGTCTGATAATCTGTGCGTAAGACGTGGTTTATTTCCTATGTATATATAAGTCTGATAATCTGTGCATTACACGTGGTTTATTTCTTATGTATATATATATAAGTCTGATAATCTGTGCATTACACGTGGTTTATTTCCTATGTATATATAAGTCTGATAATCTGTGCATTACACGTGGTTTATTTCCTATGTATATATAGGTATATTAATCTGTGCATTACACGTGGTTTATTTCCTATGTATATATAAGTATATTAATCTGTGCATTACACGTGGTTTATTTCCTATGTATATATAAGTATATTAATCTGTGCATTACACGTGGTTTATTTCCTATGTATATATAAGTGTGATAATCTGTGCATTACACGTGGTTTATTTCCTATGTATATATAAGTCTGATAATCTGTGCATTACACGTGGTTATTTCCTATGTATATATAAGTCTGATAATCTGTGCATTACACGTGGTTTATTTCCTATCTATATATAAGTCTGGAATATGTGTGCGTTACACGTGGTTTATTTCCTATGTATATATCAGTCTGATAATCTTTGCGTAAGACGTGGTTTATTTCCTATGTATATATAAGTCCGATAATCTTTGCGTAAGACGTGGTTTATTTCCTATGTATATATAAGTCTGATAATCTGTGCATTACACGTGGTTTATTTCCTATCTATATATAAGTCTGGAATATCTGTGCGTTACACGTGGTTTATTTCCTATGTATATATAAGTCTGATAATCTGTGCGTAAGGCGTGGTTTATTTCCTATGTATATATAAGTCTGATAATCTGTGCATTACACGTGGTTTATTTCCTATGTATATATAAGTCTGGAATATCTGTGCGTTACACGTGGTTTATTTCCTATGTATATATAAGTCTGATAATCTGTGCATTACATACACGTGGTTTATTTCCTATGTATATATAAGTCTGATAATCTGTGCGTTACACGTGGTTTATTTCCTATGTATATATAAGTCTGATAATCTGTGCGTAAGACGTGGTTTATTTCCTATGTATATATAAGTCTGATAATCTGTGCATTACACGTGGTTTATTTCTTATGTATATATATATATAATTCTGATAATCTGTGCATTACACGTGGTTTATTTCCTATGTATATATAAGTCTGATAATCTGTGCATTACACGTGGTTTATTTCCTATGTATATATAGGTATATTAATCTGTGCATTACACGTGGTTTATTTCCTATGTATATATAAGTATATTAATCTGTGCATTACACGTGGTTTATTTCCTATGTATATATAAGTCTGATAATCTGTGCATTACACGTGGTTTATTTCCTATGTATATATAAGTGTGATAATCTGTGCATTACACGTGGTTTATTTCCTATGTATATATAAGTCTGATAATCTGTGCATTACACGTGGTTTATTTCCTATGTATATATAAGTCTGATAATCTGTGCATTACACGTGGTTTATTTCCTATGTATATATAAGTCTGATAATCTGTGCATTACACGTGGTTTATTTCCTATGTATATATAGGTATATTAATCTGTGCATTACACGTGGTTTATTTCCTATGTATATATAAGTATATTAATCTGTGCATTACACGTGGTTTATTTCCTATGTATATATAAGTATATTAATCTGTGCATTACACGTGGTTTATTTCCTATGTATATATAAGTCTGATAATCTGTGCATTACACGTGGTTTATTTCCTATGTATATATAAGTATATTAATCTGTGCATTACACGTGGTTTATTTCCTATGTATATATAAGTCTGATAATCTGTGCATTACACGTGGTTTATTTCCTATGTATATATAAGTCTGATAATCTGTGCATTACACGTGGTTTATTTCCTATGTATATGTAAGTCTGATAATCTTTGCGTAAGACGTGGTTTATTTCCTATGTATATATAAGTCTGATAATCTGTGCATTACACGTGGTTTATTTCCTATCTATATATAAGTCTGGAATATCTGTGCATTACACGTGGTTTATTTCCTATGTATATATCAGTTTGATAATCTTTGCGTAAGACGTGATTTATTTCCTATGTATATATCAGTCTGATAATCTTTGCGTAAGACGTGGTTTATTTCCTATGTATATATAAGTCTGATAATCTGTGCATTACACGTGGTTTATTTCCTATGTATATATAAGTCTGGAATATCTGTGCGTTACACGTGGTTTATTTCCTATGTATATATAAGTCTGATAATCTGTGCGTTACACGTGGTTTATTTCCTATGTATATATAAGTCTGATAATCTGTGCATTACACGTGGTTTATTTCCTATGTATATATAAGTCTGATAATCTGTGCATTACACGTGGTTTATTTCCTATGTATATATAGGTATATTAATCTGTGCATTACACGTGGTTTATTTCCTATGTATATATAAGTCTAATAATCTGTGCATTACACGTGGTTTATTTCCTATGTATATATAAGTATATTAATCTGTGCATTACACGTGGTTTATTTCCTATGTATATATAAGTATATTAATCTGTGCATTACACGTGGTTTATTTCCTATGTATATATAAGTCTGATAATCTGTGCATTACACGTGGTTTATTTCCTATGTATATATAAGTCTGATAATCTGTGCATTACACGTGGTTTATTTCCTATGTATATATAAGTATATTAATCTGTGCATTACACGTGGTTTATTTCCTATGTATATATAAGTCTGATAATCTGTGCGTTACACGTGGTTTATTTCCTATGTATATATAAGTATATTAATCTGTGCATTACACGTGGTTTATTTCCTATGTATATATAAGTCTAATAATCTGTGCATTACACGTGGTTTATTTCCTATGTATATATAAGTCTGATTATCTGTGCGTTACACGTGGTTTATTTCCTATGTATATATAAGTCTGATAATCTGTGCGTTACACGTGGTTTATTTCCTATGTATATATAAGTCTGATAATCTGTGCGTTACACGTGGTTTATTTTCCTCTGTGTAAGTTATTGAAGTGGAGTGAATTAATTTCTATGAAAACATGAAAACATGTAGAGCGATTATATTTTGTGTAAACATACAAAAGAGATCATAAGAACCGTGAACGAAGTACTCTTCTGACTGTGTTTGCCTTGTACCTTACCCAGTCCGTACAAGCTTCATGGAAATATACCTTGAAATGTGGTCATCCTTTAAAATTGTTGCAAGATCACGGTAAGGCAGACATTTGGTTGTTTAGAGTGGCCTTGCAGAATGACGTTTATGGTTTGGAAGAAACATAGCATTTTTTATACTGAATTTGCTTAACAATTAAAACCACGTACAACGTGTTCAATCTGTCAATATTGTCATCATTCAATAGGTTTAAATATCTACATATGTTGGTCATTCGAATATATGTATATCTTAAAAATAATTGCGGATTAGCAATAAATAAGTCTTATTTGCATGTTACACAATTGTTTACCATGTACAAAGTGTTAACAGACGTTAGATATTGGAACTTTCTTTCGTAGATTCCTGGTGGCAGAGCTGGAGCTGGGGCGACCAGGGTCCGCCATATACGGCGAAAGCGGCGTCTGGGCCGCAGGTGCAGGTCGGGACCTCTTCCGGTGGTTCACAACAGACGACAGTCTCCCCAGGTACGTGAAAGCCGTAGTCCATATAACAATTGTATACTATTAAAATACACTCAAATATTAAAACAATAAAACAAGTTCAATCAATGGTCTGCATGTAGTGGGCTTGTGACGCCTTCCACGGTGGAAGCCCGTAAGCCGCTGACCAGTGGCGGGGCAGATGGAGACCCGGGGACCGGCACCATAGGTGGTGTGTTTTACAAATTAATTCCTTAGTTTTATGTTTAAAATCTAAATTGTAATAGGCATTTAATTGCATGCTTTCATGTCTTCGACAATTTACTCAAAAGATCAATTATTATTTCATTCATTTGAAAGCCTCACATTTCATTTCACATTCAGTGATCAATATTGTTATAAATAGAAACACCATTTATTGTGCCCATCCAATGCCAAACGAATTGTGGAAACATCCGAGCGAGTATCATTATGGTAAGCTGAACACGAAGCCTGTATTTATCCATTATACCGTGACTTTACAAGATACCACCCTCACACAATTTCCTTGAATGAATACTAGCGCTATAACGTGGAGTTTCATTTCAGATTGGACATGGTGGTCTAGCTGGAACTCAAATACGGGCGGCCAACCATCCAGGAGAGTTAACACCGCCCAAACTGTTTCCCGGCAGCAGGGCCCGGGTATATTTATGCCTCGATTCCTTATTTATATGATAATC
The DNA here is from genome assembly GCF_026914265.1 of Mya arenaria. Lineage (NCBI taxonomy): Eukaryota > Metazoa > Mollusca > Bivalvia > Myida > Myidae > Mya > Mya arenaria. The sequence continues at coordinate 38,631,345 of NC_069125.1, forward strand.
TATACGTTATTTTTAAGTGTACATGTCATGATCTAGAGAAAACTCTATCAATTTGTAAATCAAACAGCTTTTGAAAGCTCAAGAAAACCGCAGTAAGAACTGCTTTGTTTTATTATCAGCATGTATCTGAAACACAAACGTTTAATTTCGAGTTTTAACCGCAACCAATATCAATAATTGCACATGCTTTATTACATCACAGCTAACACTTGGTCCACCAGTTGGAAGTGGTCAAGTGACGGAAGTGGTGCGCAAGGTCCCGCTATTTCGACCAGGGGCGCGCCATCAATTACCGGTATGACTGCGTCTGCTGTAGAAGTGCCGGTTTCCTTCCGGGTTTCGGAGACACCGGCCGATAAGAATGTTAATGGGTTGATAACAAACGGAAGTGGGGATGGAAGCGGGCTCGTGACGCCTTCCACGGTGGGTTCCCGTGAGCCACTGACCAGTGGCGGGGCAGATGGAGACCCGGGGACCGGCACCACAGGTGGTGTGTTTTACAAATTAATTTCCTTAGTTTAATGTTTTAAATCTAAATTTGTAAGAGGCATTTACTCTCACAGATTTACCGTTTTTACAACTTTTCGTTTTATTTTTTTTTGTCTTGGAATAAGCCAAGATTTGCGAAAGTTTCTAACAACTAGTGATATAAGGCTGCTGGCAAAAGATCAGATCGCAGATTTTCATTATTCCGTTAGAAAGTTAATGTTTTATGACTATAAGCGTTACTAACGTTCAATCTGTGAGAGTGCAGCTTTTAGTCTACAGTCGGTGCTATAGGGGTTCGATTCACTATGGTTGACAAAATTGTTACTTAATAAATATGCAGAGATAGAATGGTATCCTTATGTAGATGGATTCCTCTCAAACAAGTTCCCTGTTCAAACCCTTGCTAGGTCGTTAATTTAAGGCGTCGAATATTTATTCATTTGTTGAGAGAAAATTAGACATGTGTTAGTGACTTAGTATTACACATTGAATTGTCATTTGACGCCTCAGTTGTTAAACACGATAATTGAAAACAAGTGCAGTGCATTACGAAAAAAAGACGTTTCATCTTCCACCACCATTAATGAATCTTTGGATATACAGGCGTGGCGGGTTTCACAATATATTCCGGGTCACGCTAGCGGCGGTCCGCCGGTGTGATGATTAGACATACTGGCGTAGCGGGTAAAACTTTCACAATAAATTCCGAATCACCTTAGTGGCGGTTCTTCTGTGTAATGATTGCACACAGGCGTTGCGGGTTAAAGGTTCACAATTTATATTTCGGTTCAAACTAGCGCGGGTCCCCCGGTGTGGTGTTTGGACACACATGCGTAGCGGGTTAAAGCTCTACAATACAGATTCTGAGTCACGATAGCGCGGGTCCCTCGGTGTGGTGTTTGGACACACATGCGTAGCGGGATAAAGCTCTACAATATTTCCTTCGGGTCAGTCTAGGGCGGGTCCCTTGGTGTGGTGTTTGGACACACATGCGCAGCGTGTTTAAGCCTTACAATATTTCCTTCGGGTCTGGCAAGGGCCGGTCCTTCGGTGTGGTGTGTAGACACTGCACCGAGTAATAATATGCAAGCCCTTTAAACCCAAGTACTGGCTCAAGAATGAGTCAAGTTAAGGTTAAGTATGACGCAAACATTCGATTAATCTTTATTGGAAAATGCATTCTAAAATCCATTAACCAACTTTGTGTTCGAGATTATATTTTGTCTACTGACCCGGCCTCTGTTCAAGTCTACCGAATACCTTATATACTCAATAACAACTAACTGATTAACCAACATGTACAGCAGATTAAAAAGAAACATACTCCATCACAGAGTACAAGGTATAATCTATAATTTAATTTTGGTCACAATTGAGCTTTTAAACTATGTTTGTGAATTAATTTCAGCAGGCAAATTTTCGACTGTTTGAATCCAAAGAGAGTTTCCCATCACATGGATTCACATTCATGAATTGAAACTAATTGTTTACTCACTTCAGTTGTATGTATCTTTATGCAATGCACTTTGAGCAGTTAATAAAAAGTTAATTTTGTTGGCCGTACATGATCAATTAGTGTACAACATTCATCAAACAAATTTATTCAAGCGATAGCACATCTTATACACACGAATGCAAGAATTTAACCAAATTGATTACACTAGCAGTTTACTATTTATAAAATATATTGGCAAAACAATTGTTATGTAAGAATTAAAGCTATATATGTATGAATTTCACTCGTTCGCCTTTGTGGTGTTTATCATATGATATTACCTCATTTATCTATGTTTGTATTGAAATGAGTGAAAAAAGGAAACTTGACTTGCAATCTTGTTACAGCCGATTTAAGGAATTACACATTTATAAGAAAACAAAAACATTTCTCGGTAAAAACGATTGCAAGCTGATTTAAACAATGTTTATCAATTATTGTTTTTTTGTTTTTCATAGAAATCTAGCAATCAATTGTATTAAAATGGTTCATTCATTGGTTTGGATAAAGTAAGCCAAAAAGTTTATTTATTGATAAATATGTATCCAATAATGACTTATGAGTATTAAAGGGACTATGTAAATATACACCAGACGATACAATTGCAAGAAAAATAGAAAATTGTCAAAAACTTCTATAAAATTGATATAGTTGTGTTCAACACATTAAATCGTACTTACTGATGTATCACATTGCTTACGCCAATTGTTGACAATTCTCCGCTCGTTTTATGGGCATACTGTATTTGCAGATTTTGGGACCATCTGGTGTCTAGTCCCTTTAACCAATGAAATCATTTAAATGTGCAAACTAACCAAAAATAACATATGGACAACATAAAAACGCTTTATACAACTGGCTGGTTAAAATAAACTTTGATTCTACCAACATGAGCTGTCATCATATTCAGGCCCCAATTTCTCAAAACTTCTGAAAGCTGCACTCTCACAGATAGAACGTTCTGACAATCTCTAATCTGATCTTTTGTCAGCAGTCTTTCATCACTGGTTGGCAGATATTTACGAAAATGTTTTCTAATTCTTAGACAAAAAATATAAAAGTTTGAAAAACGGCAAATCTGTGAGAGTGCAGCTTTAAGTCCCTTATAACAGGATAAAGCTAAGCTCAATCATTTTGTCCCCTCCAAACCATTAAATATTGATCAAAATCCATTTTAAGCATGTGTTTTGGCTCATTTAAATAAGCAATATAAGCCTGTAAAGCTTAAGAAGTTTCGAGAAATTGGGGCCTGGGCATTTCAATCCCTAGACGTTGTTCAACGAAGGAACGTCAAATTGTGACGTCAGGATAACGTTTACCTTAGTTCTAGTAGGTACTGTTGCGAGAACTAACACAAATAAAAACAACGCTCAGTAGATCGATTGTTTTGCAAACGTAAAGTGATTGATTACTTAAATATTCCGTTTGTGTCGCAACAAAAACGCCCATACAAGTGAACATAAACCTTGTCTTTTGTTTTGCATGCGGATACAAAAAGATCAAAACTCAGGTTAATAGCGGAAAATTAAAGTTGTGTTCAAGCTTCGTAAACAAAAAAAATAGCAATGAAAATTCTGTCGTTATCACACGGTGCCTTGTTGTGTCATGTAATTATTTTAGTTGGATTAGGTTTACAAGCAGGCGGACAGAAACAGAGTAAGTGTTGTTTTCCTTTCGATCCAAGTATAGGCACAGGTGGTGGTGTCAGTAAGAGATTGGCAGTATTGGTGTCGAAGTAACCAATTATTTTTGCAAATTAATCAGACGAAAAACGGTTATATGATCAACTTAAGGTGAAATAAAAATGTGTTAGAGAGGGATATTGGAATAGTTTTGAAAGTTTGACAACTTGTTTTGTTGTTGTTTTCTTTAAAATGATATACAACTGAAGGGGACAAATGTCAAATAACCACACAATCTCTCTGTGTCTCGTTAATCACGTTACCGCAACAATGATCAAAAATCGCGTACACCGTATGACTTTTGCAAATTCTAAGATGGTGAAGACATAATGCACCAGTAAATTGTAACCACGCCCCCAGGTCCGGGGAATAGCGGGGACTTTGACTTTCAGTCCAGCCAAGCCCGAATAAAATCTTTGCCCTGCGGTGACGGACTGCTGGTAAAATCCCCGCAAAATGCCCCCGCACCCCAGGGACTCTAGGTAAGGCCAATTCCCCGCTATTCAGTTTGGCGCGAAGACAAAACCACCGCATTCACCCGGCACCTGGGGGACCGTGGTTACAATTGACTGGTGCATAACTCATTCACAAATTAGTGGATTGTAACCAAAGTCGACCGTGACCTTTAATTTATAATGTTAAACATCAGTACGCATTATTAAAATCTTGCCCGTTTCGTGAGCTATCGTTCGCATAAGACCGACCATTCGACAAACCGACCGACGCTCGCACTCATAAATATCCCCAACCTCAACTTTGTCGGTTAGGTTTAACTACCCCCCCCCCCCCCCCCCAAGGTCCGGTTACAATTGACTGGTTCATAATGGCATCTAGTTATCTAAAGAAATACTACCACATGTGCGCTCAATGTAATCATTTGAATAAAGCGTGAACGCATTAAATGTAAAATGTGCATGTTCATTCTGTATAATTAGCCACGTTTACAACAATATATGAATATCAGTGTCCCATATATTAATGAATATACCGACAAGTTTATGTTTAGGCGTATCTCATCTTTTTTTTTAAATATTATGACAAGGAATTTGTTACCAGATAATTTCACATCGATGTAGTATATGTTCTAGGGGAAGGAGCATTTATTAAAGCCAATGGCTTATAATTGTAGCATTCGCATTCGTATTTTTTCGGCAATTCCCGTATGTGTCCGGTTTAATATCAAAGTCGAGAGAGATCCGATTTAAAGCTGCACTCTCATAGATATACCATTTTTACAACTTTTTTTTTATTTTTTGTCTTTGAAAGAGTATTTTTTTGTATAAATATCTGCAAACCAATGATTTCAGATTGCTGACAAAAGATCAGATCGTAGATTTTCATATTTCCATTCGAACATTTCTGTTTTATTGCTTAAGAAAAAAATGCATAAAATATGCATATTTAGAATTTCAATATAACAATCTGCGATCGGCAGTCTTACATAACTGGTTTCCATGGATTTTCGGCAAATTGGCTCGATTCAAGACAAAAAAAAATAAAAAAATGTCAAAACGTTCAATCTGTGAGAGTGCAGCTTTAAAGAGGTGACAGAACTCATTGTAAGGGTACATAGACGGTATCTTCTCCCATTCGGAACTCCTCGGCCAATTTTACCGAAAACAACTTCGGATGTATGTGGTCGTCTTCAGAAATCGGTATACTTAAACTGCTTTTACCATAGGGAATTTTAATTATGTTTGCAATAATACACTTCACTGGCAATCAATGTAAACTTAGATCTACAAAAACAAGCCGAAATACTACATTTAATTAATAATATAATTCATATTTACGAACTACATTGTACTTTTACTGAAGTACCGGCATACATCCGAGGTTGTATTCGATACAAATGGATTGTTTAATGACATAGGTTTGTTTTTTTTTGTGGTCGAACGATGCCTAGGGTATGACCTCCGGAACACCTGTATTTAGTACATTTCAATTGTATGTTCGCCACATTTTCCTTATATAACTCGGTTAGGATAAAAGTTCAAATTATTCAAAAGTTTAAACAGTATCATGTCTTCTTTAGATAAGAGTATTTGCTATACATAATAAATGTTTGTTTTAGAACACCATTGACAATTTTTCGAATCAAACGATTTTAAAATTCTACAAAATTGATTCGATGTTCACTAGTACACCAAACAAAATAAATGTACCCTAAGCATCCTGGGAACTCATGAAAAAGTTACTGTATGTAAGCAATAACATACATGTTCGACAATTTATTTGTTTCATCTCTTAAATGTTACTTTAAAAATACTTATGGAACAATTAACGAATTAAATTCTTATCCTATTTTTATAAATTCTTTTATATGCTAAAAATATGGATCTCTAGCATGTATAAGTTTGAATATTTAATTTCAAATATTAATTATAATAATACGAAATGTCTCTCGTATTTTCCAGTGTCAGCATGGCAAAAGCGCTTGCTTGAGACGAGGAACCGGAACATGGCGCGTCTAAAGCGGTTACGTGCAAACGCACCGTCAATCACGACTACTGCCCCATCTGTCAAAGGTAGAGTAGATGGGGTAACGTTTTTTCCCTTGCATATATAACCTATAGGAACACGATGCATAATAGTTTTAATTGGCAGGCTCCTCGAATGGGTAGATATCGACAGATTACTGTCAATACCTGTTGGCTCGAACTCCTAGGGACCGGTGAAAATACCTCGAGCCTCAAAAATTGCTGCCAAACGTGATTGTTTACCTTCAGTTTCCTTCACATATACGTAATTCGAGCCAACGAAGAATTCGAGCCAAGCGAGTTCGAGCCAACGGGGTTCGACTGTAATTTCAACAAATGGGCCGACTCAACTCGTTGACTGTTTCGAACAACTATAAAGCAAAGAATTTTCTCAAATATATTAGCTTATTTCTACAAATGGACAGATTTCTGCAATTTTTCAGATTTCTAAAATGTGTATTATTCTACAAATATATTGAACGGACGGAACTTATAAACCCTGCAAACATGTGCCATGTTTGCATTGTTTACTGGTTTGTACGGCATGCTTTGTAAGCTGAAATGTTTATATATGAACTTTTATCGTTCAAATATCAAGTCGGAATAATGAGGTTCTCTTAAAGAACTTTTCATAGATATGTAAAGAAATGTATCGCCTTTGATTATGTCAGCATTCAAAATACATTATCCCAGCAATAACAAGAGTTTAACCTGGGAGTTCTATCGTTATACACTGTAACGTTTGTATTAGCAAAGGTCAAATATAAATATTATAATTACGTCCAGGACACGTAAAGCTGTTAGTTACTTAACTGTGTAGGAAGAGAAAGTATACCACTTTTTATCAATTTTTTTTATATCTTTAAAGTCTGGTCAGTCATTCTTTAAGCATCTGAATATATGATCCAAAAAAAGGTTTTGGACACAGAATAAAATTAATTTATCTTAGTAAAATGGTCAAAGGGAGACAATCAAAATCTTCAAAATCAGAATTATATCAAAACAATGGCTTTATTGCAGAACAAGGAAGTAAGGACATCTTTGCGTCAAAGTCCATTTTTAAACTTTTTTAAAAACCCTTCAATGTAGGTTGTAGGCATTACTATGTTTTGATACACTTTGAAAGTCTGAAGTACACATTCAAATGAAAGTTATAATTACGAGGCGAACATTTAATTTTGCGCAAAAGACTGAAAAAAATGAAGATCGCTACGATTTAAATACTAACCAAATGTTCATTGATGTGTAAATGTAAGATAAAACCCACAAGAAAAACTAAGTTTGTCGGTTTGTCTCAGATTGTATAGATTTTCACTTTTAATGTCACTTGATAGATTTTCACTTTTAATGTCACTTGAGTGTAATTATCATTAATATCTCACTTCTAATCTCATTTGAGCGTAATCATTGTAGATGATCTTACTTTAATGCTACTTGAGCGTAATATTTATAATCTAACTATCTTACTTAGTTTAAAAGTCATTTGAGCGTATTCATCGTTTATTTTCTTACTTTTAATGCTGTATGAGCGTAATCAACCTTTTAATGTCACTTGAGAGTATTTTTCGTTTATTATCTAACGTTTAATGTCACTTAAGCGTATTCAACGTTTATTATCTCATTTTAATGTCACTTGAGCGTATTCATCGTTTATTATCTAACTTTTAATGTATGTTGAGCGTATTCATCGTTTATCATCTCACTTTTGAGCGTATTCATAAATGATTATCTGTCATTTAATGTCACTTGAGCTAATTCAACGTGTATTATCTCATTTTAATGTATGTTGAGCGTTTTCATCGTTTATTATCTCACGTTTAATGTCACTTGAGCGTATCCATTGTTTATTATCAGGCTTTTAATGCTACATGAACATATTCATCGTTTATTACCTTACTTTTAATGTCACTTGAGCATGTTATTCTTTTATTATGTCATTTTAATGTCACTTGAGCGTATTCGTCGTTTATTACGTCATTTGTAATGTAACTTGAGCGTATTAATCGTTTTCTTTTATCTCACTTTAATGTTACTTAAACGTATTAAGCGTTTATTATCTCATTTTTAATGTCACGTTAGCGTATTCATCGTCTATTAACTTACTTTTAATGTCAGTTGAGCGTATTTATCGTTTATTATCTGACTTTTAATGTTACGTCAGCGTATTCATCGTTTATTCTCTGACTTTTAATGCTTCATGAGCGTATTCATCGTTTTTGTCTTACTTTTAATGTCACGTGTGCTTATGCATCGTTTATTACATAATTCTAAATGTCACGTAAGCGTATTCATCTTTTATTATCTTAACGCTACATGAGCGTATTCATCGTTTTTTCATCTTACCTTTAATATCAAGCAAACGTATTCATCGTTTATTTTCTTACTTTTAATGTCACTTGAACGTATTCATTGTTTATTATCTCACCTTTTATGCTACATAAGCGCACTCATCGTTTGTTATCTCATTTCTAATGTCACGTGAGCGTATTCATCCTTTATTACCTCATTTGCAATGTCACATGAGCTTGTTCATCATTCATTATCCGACGTTTAATGTCACTTGAGCGTATTCATGGTGTTTTATTTTTAAATCTTACTTTTATGCTACTTGAACGTATTTATCGCTTATTATCTCACTTTAATGCTACTTGAGCGTATTCATCGTCTATTATCTTAACTTTAATGTCACTTGAGCAAATTCATCGTTTTGTTTTATGTACGCTTTTTAAATGACATTAATAAAAAGTACAGAACTTTCTTTATCAGCCGGATCATCGTGGCGTGAACGGATGAGGCAGCTACAGCGTTTACGTGCCAGCCAGCGCGAACTTACCAGCACCGCTGCACCTATAACCACGGAGTCAATAGCTCTTATCAGACAGCGTCTTCTAGAGGAAAGAAGGAGGCAACAAATGATTCACGAACAGAGACTACAAGAGCAGAAACTCCTTGAACAGAAAATGGAGGAACAGAGACTGAAGGAACAGAGGCTGGAGGAACAGAAACTACAAGAGCAGATACTCAAGGAGCAGAAACTGGAGGAACAGAGACTGAAGGAACAGAGACTGGAGGAACAGAGGCTGGAGGAACAAAGACTACAAGAAAAGAGACTCCTGGAACAGAAACTGGAGGAACAGAGACTGAAAGAGAAGAGACTGCAGGAACAGATACTGGAAGAACAGAGACTACAAGAGCAGAAACTTCTGGAACAGACGCTGAAAGAGGAGAAACTTTTGAAACAAAGACTGGAGGAAGAGAGAGTGAATGAGATGAGACTGCAGGAACAGAGATTGCAGGAAGAGAGACTAAAGAAAAAGGCACTGCAGGAACAGAGACTGAAGGAACAAAAACTGTTAGAACAGCGACTAGAGCAGCAGAGACTGAATGAACAGAGATTACTTAAACAAAAAATGGATGAACAGAGGCTGCAAGAACTAAGACTACAAGAACAGAGACTGCATGAACTGCGACAACAGGAAAAGAATATGCTGGAAAAAAGACTACAGGAACTGAAAATGCAAGAACAAGCGGCGTCTCTGGGGCAACGACAAACAGGTTTTTTATCGATTAGAAACATTGGATTTTTTCGATCAGTACAACGCAATTTAGTTGTTTTAGGACACGTATTTTTTACTGTTCCTTTTTAAACGTTTGTCCGAATGTTCAAAGATTGCAAAATGATTTATAAATTAGATTGACCGGTACATAATTGTATTTTTTTGTATCCTCAGGCGGAGATATTACGAGTCTGGGCCAAGTTCATCCTGGTGTAAACCTTGGGAGTTCCATATTTGGTCCAGGAGATGGTATCCAGATTCGACCATCAGATACTCTACCTTCACCAGTTGACATGGGAAGAGAGAGTTCCATTGGCGCGACTTCCGGTGAGCCACTGGGAGCTTTCAATCCTGGCGAGGCGCTTCAACCTTTACAACCATCACCTGGGGAGCCTCTTGGTGTTCCGATCACAAGCTTTAAGGAAGTCGATTTAAACTCATTCTTTAATTCTGGCAGTACATTGGGGCCAATAGATAGCTCTTCTTCAAGCGTTGGTAAAGCTCAGACTGGTGAGAAAGGGCAGAATGTCAATCAACCAAGTGCAGGCATACAGACACTTAATGGCGGTGTTATGCCAAAAGTCGAGACTTCGAAGTCATCCTCTAACTTTAAGTCTAGCGTTCAGACCAAGACTACACAAAATCAGCTGTTTGGTATGATATCTGGTCTCTCGAGAAAACTCAAAAGGCCTTGATTGCTTTGATGTATTTTTGTTTTTATCACGTTTTGCTATAACGAATTTATTTATTAAATGATTAATTCATTAAATGAATTTTTTGGAGTAACCGATAAACCAGCATGTATTACACACAGATGTGTGTGTTGTTATATTTGTGGCAACAAAAGTTCCTAAAATTAACAACTATTTATGTTGTAACAATATGATACCATTACCCATACAGTAATGTAGTGAATCGTCACTGTGTCAACGTAACTTGACAAAAGCAAATTGCAAATTTCCTACATGAGAATTCGACTGTCGGTTACGCCATTACTGCAAACCGAATTAAAGTAAAAAGTTGTTGATGTTGCTTCCATATTTTTGCGAAAACATGATATCAGTACATTATATAGCAATTATATACTATGTATTAGCAAATATCAAACATAAACATGTAAACTTGAGTCTCTCGACAAAGGGTTGAAAGCGAAAAGGTTCTATCTTCTTTTTTATTTAATGTCACTTAAAACATTTTCGCATTCACCCCTCGCTACGTTTCCGGACAGAATAATCGATTACGCGTACTATAGAAAAAAAAAGTTCTATAGGCTGCACTAAATTGCGAACGAAATAAGATGTATAAGAAAGTGCTGACCATATCGATAAAGAAGGATATTGAAAACTGCGGATATTCTTATAAGGGTATAACATGTAAAGATTATTATTTTGATAATGCTCATTTTTTTTTTAAAATTCGCACAGGGATGATCAGTTTCTTCTTAACCTTTTCGGCTTGTCTCCAATACTTGTTTCACGACGTTACCCTTGCCTCAAACTGTTAAAATCGTTATGAAATATATTTACATAAAACTGAGTACATACTGATGTCACTAATGACTTTACATACGCGCATGTGTAAGCTAAGTTTAAATTTCATTTGAGGATTTTCAAGGTGGGGGGGGGGCCGTCGTAATTTCGTTTCATGTTATTATTAAGTGAGAAAAAATTCTATGGCAATTAAAAGGGATAATTTAAAATAAAATGCTCCGAATCAGGTAACAATTTTCGCCTGGTAAGTGGACTTTTCCTATTTAAAAAATAAAATAAAAATGTATGCGTCCAGTATGTGGCAAAAACATATTCTTTCGACATCTTAATTTTGTATAATATATTCTAAGATTAAAGAAATACTGAATAGGTTGTGGCTAAGGAGGCAATGTTTACAAATAAACGTGTTGATCTTATCCACATTGTTTCGTATTTTCTCGGCAAATATGGCATATTTATGCTTGTTATAACTATCTTTGTATGTCCACCGTCTTGATTTTTTTGTCAAAAGATGCCAATGAAGTCAGCTTTTCACCTGCAAATTCATTATATTACATGTAAGACCCCCCCCCCCCCCCCGCGATAATCCATATGATAGTTAAGTATTATTCAGTGTTAATAACATACAAATTACTAGTTTTTTTTTCGGGCCAATTTATCCTTGATAAAACAACTGTAACAAACGAAATTAAATAGCACAGTGCAATACAGACATAAGACCAAAATATCACAAAAGGTGCATTAAACAACAACATAACTATTTGAAAATAACATTTCCATACTATTCTATACGATATGTTTACTAACATAAATATATCAATTATTTCTGTTGCATTATAATAAAACATCATTTCAACAACGAAAATTTATAATTGCAATAGTTGCGAAAGTATATTTAGTTAATGCATTGTAAGAGTAACATCAAACAAGCAAAACAGTAACGGACAGAACCAAAATGTACATAGCCGAAGTATGCCACGTATGCAACCTGCGTTCTTAGTTGGAACTCATCTGAATTTCATCGAGGCAAATATTCTAATGAAGTTTCTTGAATATTGAGTTGATGAATTGACTCCGTATCTTGACAAGATTTCTCTAAAATGTGACCTTATTACCTAGTTTTTGACCCCACGTGACCAACTTTTAAAGTATACCAAGATTACATCTAGGGGATCATTCTGTCCACAGTTTGAACAAAGGCTGACCAATCAATACCAATATTTGGTTACGAAAATGATTTTTCAAAGATTTGACCTTGTGACCTAGTGTCTGACCTCATTGGACTCAGTCTAAGAGTAGTCAATGATTTCATCACTGATTACTTTCTTATCAAGTTTCATCTGGCCAAATATTTGTATGTAGTATGCTACAAAGACGTTTTCTATGATATAAGTTAGTGACCTAGTTGTTGAAACCATTTCATCCTCTTTTAAAATACGGTGGGATTTCATCAAGGGAAACATAATGTTCACGTTTGACCAATCATTACCATGAAATGGTTCCAGAACAAGATTTGATCAAAACATTTTTATCACGCTTGAACCAGTTTTAAAAATATTGATTAAGTTTGATGACTTTTGAATCATATATAGTGTCTCTAGTTCCAAAGATATTACTAAGATTGAACGTTGTGACCTTGTTTTTAACCCTATGCGACCCAATTTTACAAGTGGTTTAGAATTGATCAAGGGAAACATTCCGACCAAGATTGAATATTATCTAACCAACCCCTACCAAGATATGGTTCTCATGATATGATTACAAGCGAAAGAGATTTGACCTAGTGACCTATTTTGATCGCATGTGACCCAGTTTTTCCAATAGTTTACGGGGAATATTTTGATTAAGTTTAATGAACATTGGACCACATACAATGCATCTACTTTGTTTCAATTTTTTTTTCTAATATTTGACCATGTGACCCTCATGTAACCCACTTTTGCAAGGTCGAGATTGGACCAAGGGACACATTTCTAACTGAGTTTGAACATTATACGCTAATAATTAACAGAACATATGCATTCGAACATAAAAACGTATGGCAGAACCACGAACGGACGGACAACGCCAAAACAAAATCCCAATCCCGAAACCTTTGAAGTGACATTGTACTGATATTGTGCTTCGCATACGTATATTCTTTATATTAGTTTCGAATCTATACGTTTTTTATGCTTTTGTTTAATAAAAGTTCAGTAACATGCTAACATATAAGGTTTTTTATATAATCATGTGTTTCCAGTCATGAGACCAGTGCTCGAAAATCGACCTTCCAGCCCAATGGGTGTGTCACGTGCAACATCGCGCACATTTGAAATATTTGAATGTATACTTATATGCATTGAAAATTATATCATTCAGAAGAGCAACACAAATTAAACAAAAAAAAAAGGAAACATTTTTAACTCTGTAAAAACTTTGTAAAAGAATCTAAGGAAACTTTTCCCAAATATTTGCGCATCATGGTAACAGAACAGCAACTACGCATGCACGTTTTGGTTAAATGCGAAAAAAAACTGCAATAAACTTACGCCAACTTTAAAAAAAGAAGAGAAAAGTTAAAGGTATGCAAATAAAGATAACAATCATGTATTTCCGGTTTTGATGAAAATAATTTACTATCGCGAACGTTGCAAAGCCGGTAGCTCGATAAGCCACGTAAGCGACTGACGCACTTGTCTTCTGATCAGATGTTTCCATCCAAACCGGAAACCCAAGATCGATACTTACAGCGCTTAAAACCTAAAGCGTTGTCTTCAATTTTACTAACTGCGTCCAACTTACGTTATCGGTATAGACATACGGTTGTATGTTTAAGCTAGTAGGTTTACAATACAAAGTTGGTATAAGATGAATGACCCACTGTACGTGCAAGCTAGCATGCACTCGTTTATGATTCTCATGCATATATATATATTACATATAATAGTACTTTTATATTGCATTGTATATTAACATTTGAAAATAACTGGGGATATTGGGAATTCGATTATGGCGGCAATACGTCATTAATTACTTAAATATTTAGAGTGTTATCTGATACTTGTCAACACTTTGATTTTATGTTTAGGTAAAGTTATTGTTAAATTATGTCTTGCTTTCTATTTGCCATTCAGTTCGTTCCAACCTTACACCCTTCAATCCTTTACATTTTTACAAGCATAACATTTCATGACAATCGCCACTTCAGCACCTTCTTCAGTGCCACAAATGTTTAGTTCCTTCGCAACTTAACTGTATTCTTGTTCCTTTACGATTATAATGTGTGTGCATGTTGTGCATCGTGTTTCTGAAAGAACGGTCCGGTCACCTACCAGAATTGGGAATCTTTCTGGATTGCTCTTACACTAACAATTAACTCTTTTTAACAGTTAAACTACATTAAGGGACTCAATCTAAAAATAACTCTTGAACGGCTTGGCCGTGACTCATGAACTATTTGTTAAGCTCTTGTATACTTCTTGGCGATAATGTCGACCAAGTTTTAGGACACTATGTGAAAACTGGCGCAGTAACTTTTCATTGACGAATACACAAACCATATGATGAATTCAACGTTATTTGCGATTGTATAAACTAATGAAATGGCTGGGTTTATTTCATTGGATGCGTCAGGATGGCCAATCAATACTGAATAATGCATTTTTGATATAAAACATTAATTATTACTCTGAATTATATGCCCTTAACATTTGAAACGATAGGCCAATAACGAGTTAACGTTATAATCAGTATGGCATGTATAAATGTATTTGTGATTAATTATAACTGTTGGTTTTCTCTACGTTTTCTACTTTTATTTACATTCCCAGTCAACTGAAAAAAACTGATATTGGTATTATGTTCTGTTCTGGTATTAAATGCAAATATTACTATAGAGTTAAAACAATGCAAAGGGCGAACGGCAACCTTGACGCCAAACCATTTGATATGCAAGCGAACACATCAGTTCACACGTATACAAAGATTAAACAGCCAACAAAATTCCTTTGCATTGTCTTTTTTCCAAATAGTTGTGGTCAATTCACCATGTCGTGTGTCTTTTGAAATCAATAAAAAACAATTTCAGATTTCTCTTCGCAACAATATATTTTGTTAATGATTGCATTTGGTAAATTGTACTTTGATTTCAATGACTTTTATCAACTCATACCGATTAATTATTCGAGCTTACCTAATGATTGATACATTTTCGGCAGTCTTTTTTGCTTTATTTATATAAAAAAAATCAATATTAATTAAACATATCTTAATAATGCATTATAGTTGTGTAAGGTCATTAATCATACTCTCATATATATACTTATTATTTAAATATATTACTACGCACTATTAGCGCTTACATATAATCATTAGTAGTTAATTCAAGTCATAATTTCTTAAAGTTTATTTTTCTATAAACCTCAAAGAAACTTATTGCATCCCTGACGTAAGCATTAAGTGTGTACTGTTGCACAATTGCCGTAATAAAACACGCGTCATTGTTCAAAGAAATAATAAGTTATTAAGGAGTCACGTTTTGCTAATTAACGGAAAACCCCCCAAAAAACTTTTACCTTTCTTTTTATAAATAATAAGTGGAAAGCAAAACGGTCGACGTGAAAGAGTAGGATAATTTCCACGAACTGTAAGGCTGTCTTTGATCAAGTGTTGTCGATAACAAGTGTTTTTTATTAAAATGCTAAATTTACCTGCAAGATTGTGCAATGCCGTGATTTGGATTGGAATTTTTGTTTCCGCGAATGGACAAGAACGTAAGTATAGTTTTTTGTTGCTTATACAATTGTCATGTTTGTTAAGCACATCTCTCAGAGCAAACCGCAAACAAAACCTTGTGAGAGCTAATCATTTATCCTGCCGCATATATAACATAAACTAAATTGCTTTCGATAATAAAGATAAAACACCAAATATAAATGCGTAAAAATGGTGTACATTGTATTAGATTCATGGTTATAAATAGGCAGCATCATAGTTAAAATGGTCACGCTCGTGCATCACAGTAGGTTAAAGGTTTGTGATAACAGCCAGAAACTTTCGCGAGCGTCCGATGTCACCTCCCATAACGGATTTCACTGCGTCCATCGGACAAGGAGATTGTTAACTATTGAAACTCTTGTTAATACATGTAAACATTTTACGTTGTTAAGCCCGTCTGCTTTTTCGAAAGAAATGGTGTAGGTTTGTGAAAGCCTTAAGGTTATCTGGTTTAAAATTACCTTTGAAATCCGCTTTATATGTTCATACATAAATGTATTTTGCTGTCCTTCTCTCTCTTTTTATTATAAAAAGGTTATTAAGGTTTGCCAGTATATGGGAGCAATAGATGGTCCTACTGTTTATAAAAATATTTTTATTACATGCAATTCCTTGCTTCCGGTTTAAAGGGACTAGACACCAGATGTTCCAACAAAGGCAAATACAGTATTTCATCAAAACAAGCCTGCTTATGTATACAGATACATATACCGACAATGTATTTTAACTAACTGGTATTAGCTTTGTAGGCAACCCAAGTAAATTTGGAGTTTGAAAAATACGCAATGACTGCGAAAGATGCAAATGTCGTAAGCGATGTTATATATTAGTAAGTAAGATGGTTGTTTTGTGCACAGCGATGCCAATTGTTTGTTAGATCTTGCCATTTTCCTTTTTCTTCTTGCAATTGTATCATCTGTTTTCTAGTCCCTTAAGAAAGCCAACACGAATTTTTTTTTCTGTGTAATATAATAATGCTGTATTTACATTGTTCAGAACATATACCACTCCGCATGTTTGTAACTTAACTGACAATAGTCAGGCAAGACATATGTTTATTTCTGAATATGTATTGATGATTAAGATTTATAAACAAAAAAAACATCAGGACAATATCCATCTAAATCTTATGAAGAAAACGTGATATTTCGTCACGGTATTTACTCTGTTTAAACAAGAAATTATATATATATTCGAAGGTTAAAATTCGAAAATATTTCTATATTTATAACCTATGAGCTCCATAGGTCAAGGTCATTGTAATTTGGTTTAATTTTTCCCTCTGCAGCAATTTCACGACTTACACGATGGCAGTATTTGGAGAGACAGAAGCTGCGGTCGCGGTTAGAGAAGGGAAGTAGGCTGCTCGAAAAGCTCAATGTTCAGCCCGAATATACAACGCCATCTCCATCGTCCCCATCACAGAATATGTTTCCAACAGGTATCCGTCATTTGTCAAGATAAACTTTGGCACACATTTACAAGTCCAGTAGAACTTTATAATAACCTTTTAAACAACAATAATGTACCAACTCCAACTGTTAAATTATGTTGCTTTTCATGAACTAGTTAACTGCTTACAAAAGAGTATCATGAATACTTCCATGAGCTAGTGTGTGTTTACCAGGCCGAACATGACCAGGTCAAACATGATTATTTTAAACTCAATGCCAACTTAGTACTCATGAAATAAAATATAAATTAAGACATAGGATTATTATGTTTACGAGTATCTTACAAACAAATGCATACACTTTCTCAACGTCCGGTCCGTTTAACTTTAAGCATGTGACCATAGGATCCATGCATAAATTTTGAATTCCAAAACAGTAAATAATTTAAGCATTTTTTAAAAAAAAGTTCTCAACAGAGGCATGTTTTTAAATACAAAAGTCTAAGAATAAACTGTCTAAAGTTCACGCTGAATTGGGTATTGAGTTTTGGGACAAACATTTTAATTGTGCATAAACGACTAAAAACCGTTGAATGGCTTAGACGTAAATACTCATCAAATATGTCGAACATAAGGAATATTTTTTGTAACAGATAAGACCCTATAGTAATTAAAACACATGCGTGTCTCTGTCTAAATACATTTTCACTTTCAATGACACATAAAACGAATCTATCATCAATTATATGTTTTGCTTAAGAACGTTTGCTAAATAAGTTATAATGTTACAATTTAAAACATAGGTTTACCAGTCGGGCCATCGTGGCTAGAACAGTATCAACTGTTAAAGCATATACTAGAAAGTCATCTTAATAGCACAGCTGCACCTACAAACACAGAAAAAATGACATCTATCAGACAACGGCTACTTGCAAATAGGCATAAGCAACAGGAACAAAAACTGCAAGAACAGAAACTTCAGGAACAGAAACTGGAGGAACAGAGACAGACGGAACTGAGATTGCAGGAACAAAAGCTGCGAGAACAGAAACTCCTTGAACAGAAACTTGAGGAACAGAGACTGCATGAACAGAGAATGGAAGAACTAAGGCTGCAGGAACAGAGACTTCAGAAACTGCAACAACAGGAAGAAAAGCTACAGGAAAAACGATTGCAGGAACTTAGACTGCAGGTTCAAGGGGCATCTCAGAATCTACGACAGATAGGTATTTATCAATTACAGTACCTTTAGTGACATAAAACTCATATGCTTCGACCAGTACAACGGTTCTTCGTTTCTTTAGAACACTTCTATTATTTACTGCATTGATACATGTTTCAACTTGTATCCTACTGTTCATATGTAGCAATATGACATATAAATAAGGGTAGACCGTTCTTAAATAGTTTCATTCCTCAGGCGGAGCTCAAACGAGCCAGGATCAAGTTTACTGCTTTTTATACTTTTTCTG
Source organism: Mya arenaria (assembly GCF_026914265.1). NCBI lineage: Eukaryota > Metazoa > Mollusca > Bivalvia > Myida > Myidae > Mya > Mya arenaria. The sequence goes on from NC_069125.1 coordinate 38,650,161, forward strand.
ACCGAATGTTCAATATGATCTACTTGGGCGCAACAAATTATATATTCTTCTTCAGCTAAAGCTCAAATGAACCAGGGCCAAAATCTTTCTGGAATAGACACCGGGGGCTCCATATTTGGTCCAAGCGATGGTGGTGGTGGTGTAGAAATCGGGCTACGTCCAGTCGAGGACAGCCAGTGGCAAGACACATTCGGTGCAGGTATTCCCATCACAGACTTTAAGGAAGTGAATATTAGTACCACCGTTGATCCAGGCAGTCAGACGGGGCAAGTGGATAGGTCTTCTACAAACGTTAGTCAACCTCCGAATAGCAACATAGGACAGAATGTCAACAGACAAAGTGCAGCTTTACCGACACTTAACGGTGGATGGATGCCGATAGCAGAGGTTACACGGGCGTCCTCAAGCATTAATTCCAACGTTAAGAATAAAAATACTAAAACACAGCTGGGTAATCTACTAGGTAATCTCTCATCAAAACTTAGAAATAGAGCTCTACATTAACATCTGAATCCACTTGTCCAGTCAGGAATAAATAGGGATAATACTTGTCCTAATCTTATATGAACTTGTCTTGACCGTTCAACCTTTTTCATTCTAAATATTTAGTATTTATAAATGATTTCTAACAACATTAAATAATTAAAAACACAATTCAAGTATGTTCACCTACTTTTATGAGTTACATTTTGAGTAGTATGAGGGTGTGCTTCAGAAGTGGATTATTCGATTGATAAAAAGGTCTACCATGATATGCAGATTACAGACGATTGTTGTCTATGTAAACTACCACATGTGAGATTCGTCAAAACTTTGTAATATCTTTATATTTCTACAATCTTAAAACGATTCCCCAACAGTTAAGGTTGATTTAAACAGACTTCTATTTTTTATATCTCGCATTTATTAGACGTGGCATCCAGGCCGATTCTTAAGGGATACTTGTTGACAACTTTCAATGGAAAAGAATCTATGGAAAATATTTTTGATTGTAAACAAAGTGAACACTTATCAAAAACACATTCTTTCAATTTTCCTTAATATATATTGGAAAGGAACCGTTTTAATGTCTGTGTAAATGATCGATATATAACACGTTTGTACGGGTCGCTGGTCAGGCGCAGTGGATATTTCCGTTTGTCAAGGGAAATCACTGCGCTTAAAAATCGCTAAATATTCACGCGCATACCTGTCGGATATTTTAACAATAAGGAGCAGTAGTTTACCGCATTGCTAGCTTATTTATTTCAGTTGATTGCGCTCACAAGCCATAGTGCAGCCATTATGGGGCGAGGGACCTTTATAAATATTGAATTTATTGCATGTAAAGACAATTATGTCAATTCATTACCATTTTGATATTGAATTCAACTTCTTTGCATTATATTTCTTACTCTTGACATGAAATGTATTATATTTGAATGTGCTCATATGTACTTATATTTAATGTAATATGTTTATAATGACGAGACACTAGAAACTTTGTTTAGTTTAATTCGATACAAGTTCTGCCCCGTTCTGTTCTGTTTATAAACTTAAAGAACACCATTTCGCACCTAGTTATCAACCTTACGTGCATGGAATACTTTCAACATACATGCATGTCCAAAAGTTGCCCCACAGACATTTACCGCGAAATGATTTAGTTGTGCCCAATCGGTCGGTGGGGTGAACAAGTATTATTTAATCTTTAACGTGTTTCTGTTAACATTGTGCTGTCTTGTTATAAGAGTTAGACATCAATTCATGTTGTTCCTGCTTATTTCACTGACTTATGTTTAAACCTATGTTTATCCTCATTTGAATAATGATAAATATATATTTACATTTAAACCTATTTAGCTGCGTCTTTGATATCTTGCATCAAATTTTGTCTTGTTCCGCTGATATTACAATTTGCCACGCAAAACAAAGTCTTTACGGCTCTATTTCGATGATGTGCACTTCCGGTTAAATATTGACATCGCAGAACAATGTGACGTTGCAAGAAACATTGGTTTTTGCTATTTTTGCTAACATATGTTTTGAGATAATTTTTATTTTAAATCATATTGTGCCGTCCGGCTAACCAGCGTTAAAATTAACTTGACCGGACCAATATTTAGTGGTGTTGAAGAGTCAGACAACTGTTAAAATATAAAAAAAGACCTGATTTTGTTAATGATTTGACTGTTAGTTTATCAATACACACGTGTTCACCGTGAACTCATTTATTTATTCATTGAGTGATATTGTTTTAAAATAATTGACAGACTTTATGTATTAACACAAATGTTCGCGTTGTATTGTTTGTGGCATTTAGATATACAATGTGTATACCGTTCTTACTGTATGTTCCCTTTGATTTTCACACAATAATCCTAGTAGCACTTTATATTAAGGTACTATTGAATGAAAGGGCAAATCCAACAAAATTTGAACACTATTTGTTTCTCAAAAATAAGTTAAGACGTAAGTCACAAGAGTGCTTTAATTTGCTCCATGAGTTAAAACGTTGGTCACAAAAGTAAGGCTCCTCCTTCTTTATGACGAAAGAACACACTTTATATAAAAAAAACTTAATCAATAAATGATTGGATTTACGGCCTTTAAACGATCAATGAAACAAGAGTCGACTTGGATACGAATTTGCTGGAATACGAGTTCACTGGAATATGAATTCACTGGATTACGAATTCACTTGAGGTTTACTGGTCAGGCTGTAGGTCACTAGGCCTGCAGACTTTTATAACCTTTAATCGGAATCTGACATTGGCAGATCAACATAACATTTTTAATATTTGACAAATTAATGCGCGCACGGGCGTATTAACCCCAGCGCTGTTCAAACTGCAGTGGTCAACTACCTAATTGACATTACCAATTTGGTATCATACTGACTGCGGCATGCGTTTTGCACAAAAAGTTTGCTTAAAGTAGCAGTGAAATGAGTTTTCATAATATTTTGGCATGGTAAGAATAAGTTCACTTACTCTATATCCATGTGTTCACATTTTGGCCACTGCCGGGGAAAATATACTATCGGTTGTAGATAGAATTTGGGTCATAGGTTTCGGGTAGACTTATTTCCTGGAAATTAACCCGTAATTTTTGGTAAAACCCCGGAAAGACATGGTAAAACACCGAAAAGACAATCATCGTATTGAAGGTGCAATGAAATGCTCATCTGGCGTAAGATATCAAACCAAAATCTTTAAATGCAATAATTATATTTCATTTTATCTCACAAACAGCTTTTATGGTGACAGATATTCATTTGTTTAAATAGTCTATACATTGTGTGTTTAAAATAGTTCTAAATTGACTAAAAAGAGCGTTAATATGTTTTTTTACACAAAATCGACATTCCAAACCAATGGATGTGTCACGTGCAAAACCGCGCACACTTGAAATTCTTGAATGTATAATTAAATGCATTTCAAAATTATATCATTTCAGAAGAGCAACACAAATTAAACAAAAACAACAACAAAAACATGTAAAAGTATCTAAGGATCCTTTTCCATTTTTTGCGCGTAATGACATTAGCAACTACGCGCCCGATTTTTGGTTAAATGAGCAAAAACCGCAGTAAGCTTACGTCAACTTTTAAAAAAGAAGAGAAAAGTTAGAGGTATGCAAATAAAGATAACAATAATGTTTTGCTGGTTTTGATGAAATTAATTTACTCTAGCGCACGTTGCGAAGCCGTTAACTTGACAAGCCTTGTAAGCGACTAACGCAATTGTCCTCTGATCAGATTTTTCCATCCGAACCGGAAACACAAGATCGATACTTACAGCGCATAAAATCTCAAGCTTTGTCTTAAACTTTATTAACTCTGTCCAACTTTTGTTATCAGTATAGACAGGTTGTATGTATAAGCTGGTTGGTTTGCTATACAATTTTTGTAAAAGATGAATGACACACTGTACGTGTCAGCAAGCATGCACTCGTTTATATTTCACGTGCATATATATTATATATATATATTAATACTTTAATATTGGATTGTATTTAATTTGGCTTACATTTGAGTTTGTTGAAAGTTACTGGGGATATGGGGAAATCAATTAGGGTTGCAATAAATTGTAATTTACACGACTATTTTGAGTGTTATCTCATAATCTCATACTTGTCAACACTTTGTTTCATGTTGTGTAAAGGTTTACTGTTAAACTACGTCTTGCTTTCTATTTGCCATCCAGTTTGTTCCAACTCTACATCTCCCCATTATTTACAGTTTCGAAACAAGCATGACTTTCTTGACAATCGCTCCTTCATCACTTTCACTGCCACACATGTTTAGACCCGCAACTTAACTCAAGATATTCTTGTTCTTTTCGTAAAGAATTAATTGTGTTTGCATGTTGTGCAACGTGTTTCTGAAAGGACGGTCAGGTTTGTGAATATTCCTGGAATGCACTTAAACTAACAGTTAATTCATTTTAACAGTCAAATTACATTAAAAAGATCTCAATCTCCGACTCATGAACATTTGTTAAGCTCTTATACACTTCTAAGCGATAATGTCGACCAAGTTTCAGGATAATATGTGGTAAACTGGCGCAGTTATTTCGCAAACATTTTTCATCGAATACACAAATCATATGATGAATTAAACGTTGTTTGCGAATGTATGAACCAATCAAATGGCTGGGTTTATTGCATTGGATGTATCAAGATGTCCTATCGATACTGAATAATGCATTTTTGATTGAAAACATTAATCGTTACTTAGAGCTCTGAATTATATGCCCTTAACATTTGAAACGATTGGTCAGTAGGGAGTTTACGTTATAACAAGTAATTACAATTGTTGATTTTCTCTACGCTGTCTACTTTTATTTACATTCCCAGTAACCTGGAAAAACCAACACTGAATACTCGTTGTTTATGCTTGTGTAGTGGATAAAAAGGTAGATATTGATATTAAAGTACTGGTATTCTGTTCTTTTCTGGTGTTAAAGGCAAATATAATTAGTGAGTTCAAAATTCAGAGGACGAGCGGCAAAATTGCAGAGAACGAGCGGCAACCTTGACGCCAAACAACTTAGTAGGCAAGCGAACACAACAGTTCACACGTATACAAAGATTCAACAGTAAACAAAAATCTCCCGTTGCATTGTTTATTTCCAAATAGTTTAAGTCAATTTATCATGTCGTGTGACTTTTGAAATCAATAAAAACATTTTCAGATTTCTCTCCATAACAATATATTTTGTTAATGACTGCATTTGATAAATTGTATTTTTATTTCAAAGACTTTCATCTCCTACTGATTATTTATTCGAACTCGCTTACCTAGTGATTGATACATTTTCGGCAGTTTATTTTGCTGTTGTATTTTGAACAATATGCTTAAAGGGGCTGTACTCCGTATGATGAAATAGCAAAAAAAATGACGAAAAATGACATAAACTTGGTATTATTGTGTACAATGCGTTAAAACTGAAGTACCACATAGTTTAAAATTAATTAATTTTTCGCAGTTTTTCGTATTTTTCCATTAAAAAAGATTACTAGGTATGTCTACCTAGTAGAATTCATTCCTTATGCGTGACTGGCTAGTCGATGTTATCACCTGATATTACCAAGTTAGGTATATAGCTTTAATATTCCAACCATTAGGGATAAGCCTTCGTAGCACAGTGGATACAACACTGAACTGCAATTTTTGCGACACCGGTTCGAACCCGGTCGCCGACTCGATTTTTTTATATTTTGGTATATGTTTTTACATCAAGGAGTAAAACATTTTATCAAATAATTGTCCGGAGATTCGTTAAAGAAAAAACATTTTTGGTGCTAATCTGGTGTACAGTCCCTTTAAACGATGAAGTATAAACTTCGTATTAACTCACAGCTGAAAAATGAAGATAAATGCTAATGAGTATGATATCAATTCCTTATATTGACAATTAGAATAGAAGTTAATTCTGTTAATGCATTTTAATTGCTGTCGAAAAAATACGTAGATGACATACAGCTATATTAAATTAAAGGAAAGTATCAAATTTACCGAAAATACTTTTTATAAAAGATCCCATTGGTAATAATAATAATGTAAGATCGCCAATTTTTCAATATTCATTAAATCTATCTTTCTAATATATCTAAATTACGCTTGTGTAAGATCATTAATCACATCTCTCAATAATTTTAATAAACATAACTTCTCACTGCTAGCGCTGATATATAATCATTACTAGTTAATTAAAGTCCTAATTTCTTTAAAGTTATTTTTCTATAAACCTCAACCAAATTTATTTTGTCCTTGACGTAAGCATTAAGTGTGCACTATTGCACAATTACCGTGATAAAACACACGTCATTGTTCTTAGAAATAATAAGTTATAAAGGAGTCACGTTTTGATAATTAACGGAACACCCCCAAAAAACATTTACCTTTATTTGTATATATTATATGTGGAAAGGAAGACGGTCAACGTGAAAGAGTAAGAAAGTTTCTAACGTACTGCAAGGGTGTCGTTGATCAAGTGTTGTTAATAATAAGTTGTTTGGGGTTTTTTTTATATCAAAATGCTATATTTACCTGCAAGATTGTGCCATGCCGTAATTTGGATTGGACTTTTTGTTTCCGCGAATGGACAAGAACGTAAGTATAGTATTTTGTTGTTTGCCTATTTTCTTATAAATTCATGTATCAAGTTACATAGGCAAATCGGCATCATGCCATTGATCATTATTATCATTAGACACGTTCATTATTATTATTTATTGTACTAATACTGGCGCAAATAAATGAAAATACCAAAATGACTTACCATGGACAGGAACTGAAAGGATCATCCTTTTTGCTATAGTTCGTGATTTAAATAGGATTATATTAAAGTTGTATACTATTGTCATGTTTGTTTGGCACATCTATCTAGATCTATAAAAACTTATCTAAAAATATCTAATCATTTATCTTGCCGCAGATATAATATAAAATAAATTGCTTTCGATCAGAAAGAAAAAAAAACACATCGAATATAAATGCGTAATAATGGTGTACATTGTATTAGATTCATGGTTAAAAAATGCATCATAGTAGGTTAAAGGTTTGTGATTACAGACAGTAACTTTCGCGAGCGTCTGATGTCGCGTCCTATAACGGGTTTCACTCCGTCCAACGGACAATGAGATTGTCAATACATGTAACCTTTTGACGCTGTTAAGCCCGTCTGTTTTTAGATGGGAAATGGTTCAGGTGCTGTGATTGCATTAAGGTCGTATGATTTAAAAAGACTTTTGAAATTTGCATTTATATGTTCAAAAATAAATATATATATTATTTATTTTGTTCTCCTATTTTTGTATAAAAATGTTATTGAGGTTTGCCAGGATATGGGAAAAATAAATGTTCCTACTGTACATAAACATATTTTTTATCATATGCAATACCTTTCTTCCGGTTTAAAGGGACTAGACACAAGATGGTCCAAAAAAGGCAAATACAGTATTTCGTCAAAACAAGCCTAAAATTGTAAACACAAGGTTGTAGGAGGCCGATAATACATCATTGTAAATGATTAAAAGAATAAATGCAACTATCATGTTGCTGTCTCATTTGAGTGTCAAAGTGTTAAAATAGCGAATAATGGTTTCCCGGTTTAAATCATATCTGTTTATGTGTACAGATACATATACCGTCGCTGTTTTTAAACTTACTGGGATTTACTTTGTAGACAAACCAAGTAAATTTCGAGTTTGCAAAATGCGCAATAACTGCGAAAGATGCATGTAGCTTGAGCGTTGTGATACATCAGTAAGTAAGATTCACTGTGTTGTACACAGCGAGGTCATTTTTTTGTTAGTTTTTGACAATTTTCTTCTTTTCTTGCAATTGTATGATCTGGTGTCTAGTCCCTTTAATAAACCCATCACGTATCGTTATATATGAGTTTTTTTCTGTTTACTATAATAATGCTCTATTTATATTGTTCAGAACATAAATAACTTTGCATGTTTGTAACTTAATTTGCAATAGTCTAACAAGTCATATGTTTATTTCTCATTTTGTATTAATGATTAAGATTTATTTAAATGCATCAGTAGAATATCCATCTAAATCTTATGAAGAGCATTAAAACAAACTATACAAATGCAATTCGGTGTATGACATGTTGTGAAAACAGCAATTAAGTGATTTGTAAACACATCATGATTTCAATCAGCGTTTATGATTAGGACAGCGTTGTTTGTCACTATTCAGATCAGCGCTGCAATGGGCGATGTGTCAAAGTGAACATCGACGAAAGCATGATATTTCGTCTTGATACTGTGACGTGCGGTAGTTATTGTGTTTAAACAGGAAATGATGACAAGAGAATGTGACAAATAATGTGGTATTCAGTATGTGACGACATGTTACAGATCCTATATATATTAGAAATTCGAAATTAGTTCAAAAATTATAACCTATGAGTTGCGCTTCCATAGGTCAAGGTCATTGTAATTTGGTTTTATTTTTCCTTTTTCCTAGAGAAGGGAAGTAGGCTGCTGGAAAAACTCAATGTTCAGCCCGAATATCCACCGCCTTCTCCATCACCACCATCACAGAATATGCCGCCAACAGGTATCCATTATTGCTCAAAATAAACGTAGGCACACATTTCCAAGTCTAGCAGAAGTTTATGATAACCTTTTAAACGACAATTATGTACCAATTCCAACTGTTAAATTATGTTGCTTTTCATGAACTTGTTAACTGCTTACAAAAAAGTACCATGAATACTTACATGAGCTAATGTATGTTTACCAGGGCTAGCATGACCAGGTCAAACATGATTATTTTATACTCAATGCCAATTAAGTGCTCATGAAATCAAATAGATATTAAGACATAGTGTTATTATGCATACGAGTATCTTACAAACAAATGCATAAGCGTTCTCAAAGTCTGACCCGTTTATCTTTAAGCATGTGACTAAAGATCCAGACACACATTTTGAATGACAAAACAATAAAAGATTTAAGTAAACACTTTTTAACAATTCTTGCTTAACAGAGGCATGTTTTAAAAATCTAAAGTACTAGTATACAAATGCGCATAAAATCGAGCATAGATTCATTGTAGAAGTTCCGGGTTTCATTTTATCCAAGGCCCTGTTTGTCTGTGTATTTAAGTGCAAACAACAAGAACAAAAGACGGATTTGTCTCAAATTCCTTTTTTATGTAGATTTAAACACGTATTAAGACTACTAGTATTCATACTTGTTAAAATGCTGTACAATCTTTGGATAACCGTCTCAATTTCACGCTGGATTTGGTATCAAATGTTTGGAACAAACATTATTAATTGTGCATAAACGACTACAAAACCGTTGAATAGCTAAAGACGTAAATGCTCACCGAATATGACTGAACACATTTTCACTTTCAATGAGAAATGGAAGTATCTATCATCAATTATGTTTTGCTTAGAAATGATTTCAAAATGACAATAATGTTACAATTTCAAAAATAGGTCTGCCAGACAGTAATCTAACTAGCACACCTGCACCTACAAACACAGATAGAATGGCATCTATCAGACAATTTGAGAAAAGGGAGAAGCAACAGGTAATTCAGGAAGAGAGTGCGCGAAAGAGGAAATTGCAGAAACAGAGACGGGAGGAACAGAGACTAATAGATCAGGGACTCATGGGATGGCGGGCACAGTTTCTAAATAAGAAAAGACTCATGGGACTGAGATGGCGGGACCATAGAGATCCGCGAGAACAGAAACGGGAGGAAAAGAGACTGAAGGAACAGAGACTAAAGGAACAGAGATTCCTGGAACAAAAACTGCATGAACAGAAACTACTGAAACTGGAATTTGATGAACATAAATTGCATGATAAAAAACTGCGAGAACAGAAACTACTGGAACAGAAACGGGAGGAACAGAGACTGAAGGAACAGAGATTGCAGGAACAAAAACTGCGAAAACAGAGACTCCTGGAACAGAAACTGGAGGAACAGAGACTGAAGGAACAGAGATTGCAGGAACAAAAACTGCAAGAACAGAAACTTGAGGAACAGAGGTTGCATGAACAGAGAATGGAAGAACAGAGACTACAGGAACTGAGACTTCATGAACAGCGACAACAGGAAGAGAAGCTACAGGAAAAACGACTGCAAGAACTTAGACTGCAGGATCAAGGGTTGTCTCACAATCTACGGCATATAGGTATTTATCAATCACAATTACAGTACTTTTTTATGCCAAAAAGCTCATATGTTTCGACCAGTACAACGGTTCTTTAGGACACTTCTATTGTTTACTGCTTTGATAAATGTTTTCAATGTTCATATGTCGCAATATGACATATAAATAAGAATAGGCCGTTCTTAAATAATTTCATTTTACTCAGGCTGGGCTCAAACGAGCCAGGATCAAGATTAATCTTATTTTTCTTTTTATGTCCGACGATTCAATATGACCTACCTGGATGTAACTAATTATATGTTTTTCTCAGTCAAAGGTCAAATGAACCCCGGCCAAATTATTCCTGGAAATGACAACGGGAGGTCCATATTTGGTCAAAGCGATGGTATCCAGGATCGTCCATCAGACACTCTGATTGAATAAGTTGATTTAGGCGAATGAAATTCAGGTGTAGCAAATGCAGCGGTTTAATCTACTAGGTGATCTCTCATCAAAACTAAAAAATGGAGCTCTACATTAACATTTTAATCCACTTCAGGAATAAATAGGGATATTACTTGTCCTAACCTTATATGAACTTGTCTTGACCATTCAACCTTTTTCATCCCAAATATTTAGTATTTATAAATGATTTGTAACAACATTAAATAATTAAAAAACAATTCAAGTATGTTCACCTACATTTATGAGTTAAATTTTGAGTAGTATGAGGGGGTCTGCTTTTGTATCGGATAATTCGGTTGATAAAAAGGTCTACCATAATTTGCAGATTACAGACGATCGTTGTCTATGTAAACTACCACATGTGAGATTCGTCAAAGAACTATGTAATATCTCTAATTTTCTACGATCTTAAAACGATTCCCCAACAGTTAAGGTTCATTTAAAGATACTTCTATTTTTTATATCTCGCATTTATTAGACTTGACCTCTAGGCCGATTCGACAGGGATACTTGTTGACAACTTTCAATGGAAAAGGGTCTATGAAAAATATTTTAGATTGTAAACAAAGTGAATACTTATCAAAAAACATTTCTTTCAATTTTCCTTAATATATATTGTAAAGCAACAGTTTTGATGTATGTGTATAGTTAAACGATCGATATATAACATGTTTTATTTCGTACTGGTCGCTGGTTAGGCGCAGCGGATGTTTCCGTTTGTCAAGGGAAACACTGCGCTTAAAATTCGCTAAATATTCACGCGCATACCTGTCGGATATTTAACAATAAGGAACACAGGGATCAAGTCAGAAGTTTAGAAGTGCTAGGTTATTTATTTCAGTTGATTGAGCTCACAAGCCATAGGGCATCCATTATGGGGCGATGGAAGACCTTTACAATAATATAGTATTTATTGCCTGTAAAGACAATTATGTCAATTCATTACCATTTCGATATTGAATTCAACTTCATTGCATTATATTTCTATACTTATATTTAATGTAATATGTTTATAATGACGAGACACTATGTATATTTAAGTCGATACAAGCTCTGCCCCGTTCTGTTCTGTTTATAAACTCAAAGAACGCCATTACGCACCTTGTTATCAACCTTACGTGCATGGAATTCTTTTAACATACATGTATGTCCAAAACTTGCTCCACAGACATTTACCGCGAAATGATTTATTAGTTCCCAATCGGACGGTGGGGTGAACATGTATTATTGAACCTTTAACGTGTTTCTGTTAACATTGGGCTATCTTGTTATAATAGTTATACATCAATTCATGTTATTTCTGCTTATTTCACTGACTTATATGAATGTTTAAACCTATGTTTACCCTCATTTGAATTATGATAAATATATATTCACATTTAACCTATTTAGCTGCGTCTTAAGTGTCTTTCATTAAAATTCGTCTTTTTCCTCTGATACATATATTACAATTTACCACGCAAAACAAAGTCTTTACGGCTCGATTTCGATGACGTGCACTTCCGGTTAAATATTGACATCGCCGAACAATGTGACGTTGCAAGTAACATTGGTTTTTATTTTTGCTATCATATATTTAGAGCTAATTTTTATTTTAAGTCATATTGTACCTCAGTCCTTTATATAGAGGACAAATACACAAAAGGTGGTACTGATTCAACCGTATTTGTATTACATAGTTTACATTTTCTGTTCCCTCTATCAATATTGTTGTATCTACCAATTTCTATTTCCAATGAATGTGCACTCAATCTAAATCTTGACAAAGAAGTTCGATGACACTCGTTATCAATGGTATCAATATATTTTTCAATTACAAATTCCTTTTTAAATTTTACATAATATTCTAATTTACTTTGTGAATTAACAATATCAAACCATTGCTGAACAGATTGATCTCTTATTCTTTGTTTAAGCCTAGGGAAACAGCTTGTTTCATTGTTATAGTTTAACCAAATATTACTAAAACCTAATCTATCGAGTAAACCTTTTACCGCTTTTGACCAGTTCTGTTTAACATTTACGGTTACAAAGGAGTTGTCTCGAACAGTATTATAATAAACCGGTACAATTAAAGAATCTGAGGAGTTAACTTTACACAAAAACTTTAGAGCTCTCTCTTTACAAATAATAGATAGTGGAAAGCGACCACGTTCCCCCAGAACAGCAGCATTCGATGTCTGCTGACGGACGCCTAAAATGTATTTAAAAACAATTGCAATGTAGTACAAAGGCACAACTAAAGAGTCGAACAAAAGCAGTTTTAACATCCAGTTTTACTCTGCTAAATAAAGATAAAAAATTGTTAAAAGCTTTTAATGCTTGTTCATTTAATGTTTTCACAGCATCATTGAGAGTACCAATGGTGAAATTAATTCCTAAGTACGTAAATCGGTCAACTTTTTCTATGTTATGACTATTCAGTGACCATACACAATCCACTCTTGACTTCCTTTTCTGGAAAATACAAAATACAAAATTTAGTTTTATTTACATTGATTTTCAAACCCCATTTGCGTGAATAATTGTTTATACAATTGAGCTGAGACTGTAATCTTTGTGGATATGTAGTGAATAGGGCTATGTCATCAGCAAAAACATCATATATAAGGACAGCCTTTCAATATCATTATTTGTGAGGTAGTTAAAATCTAAACTATCTCTTATATCGTTGATAAAAATAATAAACACCAGTTGGGAAAGTGGTTCTCCTTGTTTCACCCCTAGTGATATATCAAGGAAGGTCGAATATGACATCGTGTCTAAATCTTTAACACACGATTTAACATTTCGGTAAATAGATTTTAGCATAACTAACATTTTACTACTTATGCTCGATTGAATTAATTTAATCCATAGCGCATGTATGACCATGTCAAACGCCTTTTCATAATCAATAAAAGCACAATAAAATTTCATTTTGTTTGCTAAGACATTTTGTATGACAGAATGTAGGATAAAAATACAATCAACTGTACTACAATCGTCTCTAAATCCAAACTGCGCATCGTTAAATTCATTTTCACTTTCACACCAACTATTTATTCGATCATGTAATGTTAACGAGAATATTTTGGCCATTATGTTCACTAGTGTAATTAGAGGGATAACGTTTATCCCCTTTTTTATAAATTGGAACAATTACGCCCTTAGTCCATGAATCGGAATAGACCCCTCTGTCAAAAATATAGTTATAAATAATTGCAAGATATGGCGAAAAAAAATATATGCAGTCAATTAAAAAATCTGCAACTTTTTCTGTTAGATCAGGGCTCTTATGTCTTGACATAGAAGAAATTGTTTGAATTATTTCATTACAGTAATCGCACAATCTAAGCAATCAATATGAACATCATCGGCTGAACCTTGGCTTACATGATCGTGGAAACTATTATCATACGGCGTAGAAACCATATTCTTAAAATGATCTACAAATGCATTTATATCTACATCGTAAAGATTAGGTTTCATTTTTATACTTCTTAATAAACTTTCAAAACTTGCGTGAGTTTAATTTGCATATGGAGCGTAAATAATTCCTTTCTTTAATATAGTAGGTATTTTTAGCTTTACGTTTTGCAGTGCAATATTTGTTCCTAGCTTGCAAAAGTAAAAACCGATTAACATCATTTCGATCAGAAGAAAATGTTCTCTTACAGCGATAAAAACTAACTTTGGTTATTTTACACTCAGTGTTAAACCAGCTTGATTTTTTCATGCCGAATGTTGTTTTTTTCTCATCGCAGAAAATGTTTTTCCATGTAATTGGTTAGAAATACCGTAAATAATATCTGATATATTATCTATGCAAGAATTTAAATTTGTTTAGTTATTCAATAATGACTGAATAATACAATCAAAACATTCTCTTTTTTGCAATTAATTTATCATTGAGATCAGCCTGCTTATTTTCTTCCCAGATTATTTTGTCAACCTTTTCAGGCTTTAGCAAGCGATTGTTTATTAAAAGTCATTTTAAATTCAATAGGACAATGGTCTGAAAATTCGGTCATATCATGAACAAGCATAGTGTCTAACTCGGAAAATACAGTATAATATGCTAACACATAAACAACCACGCTAGCACCAACTCTATTTCTACATAATTTATAGCAAGTGAAGAGGCCTGGCTCAATACGCTCATTTGCAATACATTATAGTTCACTGGAATACGAGTTCACTGGAATACGAATTCAACCTTTAATCGGAATCTTACATTGGCAGATCAACATTACTTTTTTAACATTTGACACGCGCACGGGCGAATTAACCCCAGCGCTGTTCAAACTGCAGTGGTCAACAACCTAATTTACATTACCAATTTGGTATTATACCGACTGAAGCATGCGTTTTGCACGAAAAGCTTGCTGAAAGGAGCGGTGTTATAAGTTTTCATTATATTTTGTGCGGATTAATTAATAAGAATAAGCTCACTTACTCTATATCTATGTGTTCACAGTTTAGCCACTGCCGGGGAATATTTACTATTGGTTTTAAATAGAATCTGGATCATAGGATTCGGGCAGATTTATTTCCCGGAAATTTACCAGTAAGATATTGGCGTAAGATATCAAACCAAAATGTTTTAAATGCAATTATAACCTTTTATTTTATCCCACAAACAGCGTTTTGGGTGATTGTAATTCATTCGTTTATATAGTTTATACCTTGTATCTTTAAAACAGCCTTAAATTGACTCTTTACACCAAATCGACCCTCCAAACCAATGAGTATGTCTCGTGCAACACCGCGCATAATTGGAATTTTTGAATGTATAATTATATGCATTTTAAAATTATATCATTTTAAACAATTAAACAAAATAAACAACAAAGGCATGTTTAAGAATCTAAAGAACCTTTTTTTTGGCGCGTCATGACATCTGCAACTTCGCACGCGCTTTTTGGTTAAATGAGCAAAAACTGCGGTAAACTTACGTCAACTTTGAAAAAAAGAGGAGAAAAGTTAAAGGTATGCTAATAAAGATATCAATCATGTATTTCCGGTTTTTGATGAAAATAATTTACTCTCGTGCACGTTGCGAAGCCTTTCACTCGGCAAGCCTCGTAGACGAACAGCGCACTTGTGCTCGGGTCAGATTTTTCTATCCGAGCCGGAAACACATGATCGTTACCTACAGCGCAGAATACTTCAAGCTTTGTCTTAAACTTTTTCAACTGCGTACAACTTTAGTTTAAACTGTATCTATTTCAAGTGTACATAAACAAGGAATTTTAACAACAATACAAATAATAAGGATTGGAAAAACAAGTTACTAAAACTTATTTAAATTCCTCTCCTAATAGTTATTTAGTTCAATAAACATATAATATTTAAATCCGACGAAGATGCTTAAAATAAGATGCGTGATATATTTGCTTATATTCTGTTATCATTTCTAACACATGTAGCTATACAATAGGTTTATTATCTCATGCATGACACACTGTCCCCGTCAACGAACACTATCCGAAAAGATCCGATCAAGCATTGAATCTCCTTGAACTTGATATAAACCTCTGCACACACAGAAATATGTCCTTGTTTTGTTCAAAAGTTAAGCGATCGTCACCGAAAAGTAAATTATGAATGGTTAAAGCACAAGGAAGGTCATTGAAACATCGCTGTCTCTGGGTGAAGAATAAAATGCATATCATGAGGAAATGGGAAGCATCTTCAATTGCGGTGCATTTACATTAAGGGGAGTCAATGATATTTTTTCTGTGAAGATCGTGGATGAAGAATTCATGATTTGGTTGCGGCGCGAACCGACATTGTAAAGTAGAGATGGTTCTGTCGAATGTGTTTGAAGTTTGTTTTTAAAAGACTGGACTGTTTCCGAGTGTCTTGTTGCTATTGGAAGGGAGTTCCAATCTCGGAGTGTAGCAGGAAAAAATGATAACGCATATGACTGGCTGCGACAAACTGGAAGGGGAACGTTTTCAGAGTTTCAAAGTGGTATCTGACTTGAGACTGGGTGGGAATCAACGACGATAGACATTCGGGTGTCATACCTTTACTTATCTTATAAAAAAGAACAAGCCTATGTTTTTCTTCTAAATGCAATGGTGTCCTACTTCAAATCAGCCATAAGACCCTGTATGTTACACAGTTTTGGTGGCACCGGTAACTATCCTCGCTGCTTCGGTCTGAATTGCCTCGAGTTCACTCTGTAAGTTAACACTACAGTTGTCCCAGACAACGTCGCTATACTCCTCTTATGAAGCTTATATATATTTTTTCAAGGCAGGTACGAGAAAGCATGGATTTAAGGGAACGCATGATATCCAATCTCTTCTAAATTTTGTCGAGAACGGAAGTGATTTTTCCATTTACATCATCAGAAAGGCAGAGACCAAGACTTTTGTGAGAACGAACACTTTGAATTGGAGTATTATGCATAAAAAATGTGGAAGAATCCCTTTATCACGTTTCCTAGAAAAAGTAATTGATTATATGTTGGAAAGATTGAAAGTGACAAGCCATTTAGTTAACCAAATAGATATTTTCTGAAGATCAACTTTCATTGTCGATATAAACAGGTTGTATGTTTAAGCTGGTTGGTTTGCTATACAATGTTGGTATAAAATGAATGACACATTGTACGTGCGAGCAATCACACTCTTTTATTTTTCACATGCATAATATATTTTAGTGCTTTAATATTGGATTGCTTTTTGATATTGCTCATATTTGTGTTTCTTGAACATAATTGGGGATATTGAGAATTCGATTATGACGGCAGTTATTTTTTAATTGCATAAACATTTTCATGTGTTTTATTTTCGTGTTATCCCATATTTGTCAACATTTTTTTTGTGCATTTTCGTTAAAGATACTGTTAAACAATGTCTTTATTTCTATTTTCCATCCAGTGTGTTCCAGCTTTTCATCTCCCCATCCTTTTCAATTACGTTGCAAGCATGATTTTCTTGACAATCGCCACTTCATCACCTTCTTCAGTGCCACTCATGTTTAGTCCCTTCGCAACTTTAGTATTGTATTCTTGTTATTTTCTTATACGACTAAATTGTGTTTGCATATTGTGCAGCGTTTTTCTGAAAGAACGGACCGGTCACCTACCAGCTTTGTGAACCTTTCTGGTGCGCTTACGCTAACAATTATTTCATTTTACCGGTATATTTACATTAAAGGACTCAATCTCGTAAAAACCTACACTGAATACTCTTTAATAATGCGTGTGTAGTAGATAAAAAGGTAGATATCGGTATTAAAAGTATTGGTATTCTGTCTTTTTCTGGTGTTAAAGGCAAATATAATTAATGAGTTCAAATTGCAGAGGTCGAGCGGCAACTTTGTCGCAAAACCACTTGATATGCAAGCGAACACATCAGCTCAAACCTATGCAAAGAAGACTTAACAGCCAACAAAACTCGCCCTTTTTTGCCCTTTAAATAGTTGTGGTCAGTTTATCATGTCGTGCGCCTTTTGATACCAAAAAAAACAACATTTTCAGATTGCTCTTCGCAACAATAGATTTTGTAAATGACTGCATTTGGTAAATTGTACTTTTATTTCAAAGAAGACTTTTATCGACTCATACCGATTATTTATTCGAACTCGCTTACCTCGTGATTGATACATTGTCGACATTTTATTTTGCTGTTGTATTTTGAACAATGGGCTTAAACGATGAATTAGTATAAACTTCGTATGAACTCACAGCTGAGAAAAAGTGAAGATAAATGCCAATGAATATAATATTAATACATTTTATTGACTATTAAAATATAATTTCATTCTTTTAACGCATTTTAATTGTTGTCGACCAAAATTATAACGTATAATATATAAAGCCATTATAAATAAACTAAAAGTATCAAATTTAAAAAGAAGAAGATCCCATTGATAATAATATCGTAAGAACACCATTATTCAGTATTAATTAAATCTATCTTAGTAATGTTTAACGCTTGTGTAAGATCATTCATCACTCTCATTTAGTATTTAAATATATATAAATTCGCACTGCTCCCGCCTATATATAATCATTAGTAGTTAATTAAAGTCGTAATTTCTTTAAGATTATTTTTCTATAAACCTCAACCAAATTAATTTTATCTCTGACGTAAACATTAAGAATACGCTGTTGCACAATTGCCGCGATAAAACACGCGTCATTGGTCTAAGAAATGATAAGTTATTAAGGAGTCACCTTTTGATAATAAACAGAAAACCCCCCAAAAACTTTTACCATTCTTTGTTTATATTATATGTGGAAAGGAAGACGGTCAACCTGAAAGAGTAGGAACATTTCTAACGTACTGCAAGGGTGTCGTTGATCAAGTGTTGTTAATAATATTTTTTTATTATATCAAAATGCTAAATTTACCTGCAAGATTGTGCCATGCTGTGATTTGGATTGGAGTTTTTGTTTCAACAAATGGACAAGAACGTAAGCATTATCTTTTGTTGTTTGTCAATTTCCTTTTTAATTCATGTTTCAAGTTATATTGGCAAATCGGCATCTTGCCTTTGACCATTATTAACATTTAAGTAACGTTAAATATTATTGCTTGATTGTAATAATGCTGGCGCAAATAAATAAAAATACCAAAATATAATGACTCACAATGGACAGCAACTAGAAGGATCATCCCTTTTGCTTAAGTTCGTATTTAAATAGGATTATATTACATTTGTATACAATTGTCATGTTTGTTTGGCACATCTATCAGAGCAAACCGCAAATAAAACCTTGTAAAAATCATTTATCCTGCCGCAGATATAACATAAAATAAATTGCTTTTGATAAATAAATAAACAAACTCGTGAATATAAATGCGTGATAATGGTGTACATTGTATAAGATTAATGGTTCAGAAAATAGGCAGCTTAAAAAATCATTTTAAACATAATTAAAATGGTAACGCTTTTGCATCATAGTAGGTTAAAGGTTTGTGATTCCAGACCGTGATTTTCGCGAGCGTCCTATGTTACGTCATATAAACCGCATTTTAATCCTTCGGACAAGGAGACTGTTAATATATGTAAACTTTTGACGCTGTTAAGCCCGTCTGTTTTTCGGAGAGAAATGTTTTAGGTTTTGTGATAGTCATATGGTCGTTTGATTTAAAATGATGTTTGAAATTCGCATTTATATTCACATATAAATAAATAAGTATATACTTATATGTGAATATAAATGCGAATTCCAAAAGTATGTATATATATATATATATATATATTATATATATATATATATATATATATATATATATATAAATCTTATGAAGAAAACGTGATATCGTCTTGATATTGTGATTTTGTTTAAAAGACGTGCGGTAGTTACTTTGTTTAAACAGGATATAAGTCGCGACTCCATAAGTCAAGTTCATTGTAATTTGGTTTTTTCTTCTACAGCAAGTTCACGACTTACGCGCTGGCACAATTTGGAGAAACAGAAGCTGCGGTCGCGACTAGAGAAGGGAAGTAGGCTGCTGGAAAAACTCAATGTTCAGCCCGAATATCCACCGCCATCTCCATCGTCCCCTTCACAGAATATGCCGCCAACAGGTATCCGTCATTGCTCAAAATAAACTTTGGCACACATTTACAAGTCCAGCAGAAGTTTATCATAACAATGATGTACCAACTCCAACTGTAAATTATGTTGTTTTTCAAGAACTGGTTAACTGCTTATAAAAGAGAATCATTAATAATTCCAAGAGCTAGTGTATGTTTACCAGTGCAAAAATTGAACTCAATGCCAATTAAGTGCTAATGAAATAAAATTTAAATTAAGACATAGGGTTAATATGTATACGAGTACCTTACAAACAAATGCACACACTTTCTCAAGCATGTGACTAAGGATCCAGACACACATTCTGAATTCTAAAACAATAAATGATTTAAGTAAACACTTTTTTTACAATTCTTGCTTAACAGAGGCATGTTTTAAAAATCTAAAAGTTTCGATGATCATTCTATCCAAGGCCCTGTTTTTCTGTGTATTTAAGTGCAAACAACAAGAACAAAAGACGGATTTGTCTCTCATTTACTTTTATGCAGATTCAAACACGTCTTAAGACTACTAGTATTCATACTTGGTAAAAGGCTGTACTATCTTTGGATAAACTTTCTAAAGTTCACTCTGAATTGGGAATCAGATTTTTGGGACAAACATTTAATTGTGCATAAACGACTTCAAAACCGTTAAAGAGCTTAAACTTAAATGCACATCAAATATGTTGAACATATGGAACATTTTGTAACAGATAAGACCCCATAGTTTCTAAAACACACAGATTCTCTCAGTTTGAATCCATTTTTACTTTCAATGACACATGAGCGTATCTATCGTCCATCATATGTTTTGTTTAGGAACGTTTTCTAAATGACATTAATGTTACAATTTCAAAAAATAGGTTTACCAGTCGGGCCATCGTGGCTGGAACAGTTTCAACTGGTTAAACATATACTAAACAGTCATCGCGGAGTCACTAGCACACCTACACCTATAAACATAGATAGAATGGCATCTATCAGACTACGGCTACTAGAGAAAAAGAGGAAGCAACAGGAAATTCAGGAACAGAGAGTGCAAGAGCAGAAACTTCTTGAACAGAGACTGGAGAAGCAGAGACTACTAGAACAGAAACTCCAGGAACAGAGATTGCAGGAACAAAAACTGCGAGAACAGAAACTTCTGGAACAGAAACTGGAGGAACAGAGGCTGAAGGAACAGAGATTGCAGGAACAAAAACTGCGTGAACAGAAACTCCTGGAACAGAAACTTGAGGATCAGAGATTGCATGAACAGAGAATGGCAGAACAGAGGCTACAGGAACAGAGACTTCAGAAACTGCGACGACAGGAAGAGTTGCTACTGGAAAAACGATTGCATGAACTTAGACTGCAGGTTCAAGGGGCG
The DNA here is from genome assembly GCF_026914265.1 of Mya arenaria. Taxonomy (NCBI): domain Eukaryota; kingdom Metazoa; phylum Mollusca; class Bivalvia; order Myida; family Myidae; genus Mya; species Mya arenaria. The sequence goes on from NC_069125.1 coordinate 38,671,641, forward strand.
TCTCATAATCTACGACATATAGGTATTTATCAATCACAATTACAGTACTTTTTAATGCCAAAAAACTCATATGTTTCGACCAGTACAACAGTTCTTTGTTTCTTTAGGACACTTCTATTTATACTGCTTTGATATATGTTTTCTTAATGTTCATATGTCGCAATATGACATATAAATAAGGATAGGCCTTTCTTAAATATTTTCGTTGTCCTCAAGATTACTGCTTCCTTCTTTTTCTGTCCGAATGTATAATATGATTTACCTGCATGTAACTAATTATATGTCTTTCCTCACCAAAGGTCAAATGAACCAGGGCCAAATTCTTCCAGGAATAGACATCGGGAGCTCTTTATTTGGTCCAAGCGATGGTATCCAGGTTCGTCCATCAGAAACTCTGATTGGACCAATTGATTTAGGCCAATGGAATTCAGTTGGAGCAAATCAATTTGATCCTCTTGGGCAACCTGGCAATTTAACTGAACCACCAGACTCAGGCCTTACACCCGATGACCAGTCGGCCGTTCACTCCGGTGAGCCGCTCGGATTTTTCAATCCTGGCGAAGCGCTTCAACCTTTACAATCATCACCTGGGGAGGCTCGTGGTGTAGAAATCGGGCTAGGTTCAGTCGGGGATAGCCAGTGGCAAGGCTCATTGCTCGGTGCAGGTATTCCCGTCACAGAATTTAAGGAAGTGAATATCAGTACCTCCGTTGATTCCGGCAGTCGGACAGGGCAAGTGGATATCTCTTCTACAAACGTTAATCAACCTCTGAATAGCAACACAGGACAGAATGTCAACAGACCAAGTGCAGGTTTACAGACACTTAACGGTGGATGGATGCCGATAGCAGAGGTTTCAAGGGCGTCCTCAAGCGTTAATTCCAACGTTAAGAATAAAAATGCACAAAAACAGCCGTTTAATCTGTTAGGTGATCTCTCATCAAAACTAAAAAATAGAGCTCTACATTAAAATTTGAATCCACTTTTTCATTCGCGCATATAGATAGGGACAACAATTGTCCTAACCATATATGCATTTGTTTTAAATATTCAAACTTTTTCATCCAAAACTATTTAGTATTTATAAATGATTTCTAATAACATAGATAATTAAAAAACACAATTTAAGTATGTTCACCTACATGATTAAGTTTTTAATGTTGATTAAGCTGTATGAGGGTCTGCTCTAGTAGCGAATAATTCGATAGATAAAAAGGTCTGCCATGATTTGTGGATTAGAGACGACAGTTGTCTGTGAAAACTACCACAAGTGAGATTCGATTTCTACTATGTTAATACGGTTATCCAGCAGTTAAGGCTGATTTAAACAAACCTCTATTTTTATATATCTCGCATTTTGTAGACGTGGCCTCCAGGCCGATTCTGTAGGAATACTTGTTGACAACTTTCAATGGGAAAGGGTCTTTGGATAATTTTAAGATTGTAAAAACTGAATACTTATCAAAAACACATTTCTTTCAATTTTTCTTAATGTATGTTGTAAAGCAACAGTTTTGATGGACGTGAGTAGTTAAACGGTCGATACTAACATGTGTTATGTTGTACTGGTCGCTGTTTCAACATACATGCATGTCCAAAAATTGCTCCACAGACATTTACCGGGAAATGATATATTAGTTCCCGATCGGTCGGTGGGGTGAACATTTAGCATTGAACCTTTTACGTGTTTCTATTTACATTGTTATAATAGTTATACATCAATTCATGTTATTCCTGCTTATTTCACTGACTTATATGAATGTTTAAACCTATGTTTACCCTCATTTGAATTATGAATACGAATTCACTTATGAATATATATTCACATTTAAACCTATTTAGCCGCCTTTTTCATGTATTGCATCAAAATTCGTCTTGTTCAACTCAAATGACAATTAACTAATCAAAACAAAGTCTTAACGGCTCTATTCTTTTGACGTGCACTTCCGGTTAAATATTGACATCGCAGAACAATGGTGCGTTGCAAGAAATATTGGTTTACTATAATTGCTCATAATTTAAAGCGCTATAATATGTTTTGAGATAGTTATTAGTTTAAGTCATGTTGTACCGTTGGGCTACCAGCTTTGGAATTTACTTGACCTGACCAAATAGTTGGTGGTGTTGGACATTGAGACAACCGTTAATGTCTAACCATGAAAAATGATTTGATTGTTAGTTTTTCAATGCAGTCGTTTTTACCGTGAACTCATTTATTCATTCATTGTGTGGTATTGTTTTAAAATATTTTACACTCTTTATGTATTAACACAAAAAGTTCGCGTTGTATTGTTTGTGGCATTTAGATATACAATTTGTATGCCGTTCGTATTGTATGTTCCTTTTGGCTTCCATACAATAGTGCTAGTAGCATTATATTAAGGTACTATTGAATGAAAGGGCAAATCCATATATCCAACAAAATTTGAACGTTATTTGCTTCTCAAAGATAAGTTAAGACGTAAGTCACAAGAGTGCCTTAATTTGCTCCATGAGTTAAAACGTTGGCCACAAAAGTAAGGCTCCTTCTTCCATTATGACGAAAAAACACAATTTATATAAGAAATCTTAATCAATAAATGATTGGATTACGGCCTTTAAACGGTCAATGAAACAAGAGTCGACTTGTTGGAATTCGAAATCACTGGATTATGAGTTCACTGGATTATGAGTTCACTGGATTATGAGTTCACTGGAATACGAGTTCACTGGAATACGAATTCACTTGTGGTTTACTGGTCAGGCTGTAGGCCAATAGGCCTGCATACATTTATAAACTATAATCGGAATCTGACAATGGCAGATCAACATAGCATTTTTAACATGTGACAAGTTAATGCACACACGTGTGTATTAACCCCAGCGCTGTTTAAACAGCAGTGGTCAACTACCTAATTGACATTACCGATTTGTTATTATACTGACTGCGGCATGCGTTTTGCACGATAAGCTTGCTAAAAGTAGCGGTGTAATGAGTTTTCATTATATTTTGTGCGGTTGATATAATTCTAATAAGCTCACTTACCTTATATCTATGTGTTCACATTTTGGCCACTGGCGATGGTAATATACTATCGGTTGATAATAGAATCAGGGTCATAGGATTCGGGCAGATTTATTTCCTGGAAATGAACCCGTAATTTTTGGTAAAACCCCGGAAAGATATGGTAAAATCCCGAAAAGACAATCATCGTATTGAAGATGCAATGAAATGCTCATCTAGCGTAAGATATCAAACCAAAATGTTTTAAATGGAATTATAATATTTCATTTTATCCCACAAACAGCTTTTTTGGTGATTAAAATTCATTCGTTTATATAGTTTATACATTGTATGTTTAAAATAGTTTTAAATTGACTCTTAAATTTTATTATTAAGAGCTGTAATATATTTTTACACAAAATCGACATTCCAAACCAATTGTGTGTCACGTGCAACACCGCGGACATTTGAAATTTTTGAATGTATAATTATATGCGTTTTAAAATTATATCATTTTTGAAGAGCAACACAAATTTGAAAAAACAAGAAATAAAGATATCAATCATGTATATCCGTTTTTTTTGATGAAAATAATTTACTCTCGCGCACGTTGTGAAGCCGGAAACTCGTAAAGCCACGTAAACTACCAACGCACTTGTCCTCGGATCAGATTTTTCTATCCGAACCGGAAACACATGATCGATACTTACAGCGCATAATACCTGAAGCTTTGTCTTCAACTTTTTCAACTGCGTCCAACTTTCGCTGTCGGTATAGACAGGTTGTATGTTTAAGCTGATTGGTTTGCTATAAAATGTTGATATAAGATAAATGACACACTGTACGTGCAAGCAAGCACACTCTTATTTTTCACATGCATTGATATATTTTAGTGCTTTATTATTGAATTGCTTTTTGATATTGCTCACATTTGTGTTTGTTGAACATAACTGGGGATATTGAGAATTCGATAATGGCGGCAATAATTTCTTAATTGCATTAACATTTTCATGTGTTTTATTTTCGTGTTTTCCCCATACTTGTCAACATTTGTTTTGCATTTTCGTTAAAGATACTGTTAAACTATGTCGTTCTTTTTATTTACCATTCAGTATGGTCCAACTTTACATCTCCCCATCCTTTTCAATTACGTTGCAAGCATGATTTTCTTGACAATCGCCACTTCATCACCTTCGTCAGTGCCACACATGTTTAGTCCCGTTGCAACTTAACTAATTGTATTCTTGTTATTTTCTTATACGATTAAATTGTGTTTCATATTGTGCAGCGTGTTTCTGAAAGAACGGCCCTGTCACCTACCAGCTTTGTGAACCTTTCTGGAATGCGTAGAACAGTAAATGTACATTAAAGGACTCAATCTCGTATAAAACTCTTGAACGGCTTGACCAAGACTCTTGAAAATTATGTTATGCTCTTGTTTACTTCATGGCGATAATGTCGACTAAGTTTCAGGACAATAATATGTTGTAAACTGGCGCAGTAATTTCGCAAACAATTTTCATCGACTTATACACAAATCATCAGAGGAATTTAACGTTGTTTGCGAATTATTAAACTAATCAAATGGCTGGGTTTATTTCATTGGATGCGTCAAGAAGGCCAAACGATACTGAAATAACTTAATAATGTATTTTTGATTGAAATCATTAATCATTACTTACAGCTCTGAATTATATGTCCATAAAATTTGAAACGATAGGCCAATTACGAGTCAATGTTATAATAAGTTTTGCAAGTATATATATTTATGTATGAGTAATCATAATTGTTGGTTTTCACTACGCTGTCTACTTTTATTCACATTTCCAGTCATCTGGAAAAACCTACACTGAATACTCTTTAACAATACTTGTGTAGTCGATAAAAAGGTAGATATTGGTATTAAAAGTATTAGTATTCTGTTCTTTTCTGGTGTTTAAAGGGCAAATATAATTAGTAAGTTCAAAATTGCTGAGGACGAGCAGCAACTTTGTCGCAAAACCACTTGATATGCAAGCGAACACATCAGCTCAAACCTATGCAAAGAAGACTTAACAGCCAATAAAACTCGCCCTTCAAATATTTGTGGTCAATTTATCATGTCGTGCGTCTTTTGAAATCAATTAAAACAACATTTTCAGATTTCTCTTCGCAACAACATATTTTGTAAATGACTGCAATTGTACTTTTATTTCAAAGACTTTCATCGACTCTTACCGTTTATTTATTCGAACTCGCTTACCTCGTGATTGAAACATTGTCGGCAGTTTATTTTGCTGTTGTATTTTGAACAATGGGCTTAAACGATGAATTAGTATAAACTTCGTATGAACTCACAGCTGAGAAAAGGTGAAGATAAATGCTAATAAATAAAATATTAATACATTTATTAACAATAAGAATATAATTTAATTCTTTTAACGCATTTTAATTGTTGTCGACCAAAATTGTTACGTATGAAACATAAAGCTATTATAAATAAACCGAAAGTATCAAATTTACCGACAAAAATGAAGATCCCATTGATAATAATTATGTAAGAACATCATTTTTCAATATAACTTAAATCTATTTTAATAATGTATAACGCTTGTGAAAGATCATTCATCATTCTCCTTAATTATTTAAATATACATAAATTCGCACTGTTAGCGCTGTTATATAAGCATTAGTAGTTAATTGAAGTCGTAATTTTGTTAAGGTTATTTTTCTATAAACTTCAACCAAATTTATTTCATCTCTGACGTAAACATTAAGTGTGCGCTGTTGCATAAAACACACATCATTGGTCTAAGAAATGATAAGTTATTAAGGAGGCACGTTTCGATAATAAACGGAAAACCCCCCAAAAACTTTTACATTTCTTTGTATATATTATATGTGGAAATGAAGGCGGTCAACGTGAAAGAGTAGGAAAATTTCTAACGTACTGTAAGGGCGCTTTTGATCAAGTTTTGCCAATAATATTTTTTTTTATTTCAAAATGCTATATTTACCTGCAAGATTGTGCCATGCCGTGATTTGGATTGGAGTTTTTGTTTCAACAAATGGACAAGAACGTAAGCATAATCTTTTGTTGTTTGTCAATTTCCTTTTCAATTCATGTTTCAAGTTATATTGGCAAATCGGCATTTTGCCTTTGATCATTACATTATTAAGATATAAGTAACGTCAATTATTATTGCTTGATTGTAATAATGCTGGCGCAAATAAAGGAAAATACCAAAATACCATGACTTACCATGGACAGCAACTGAAAGGGCCATCCGTTTTGCTTGAGTACGTATTTAGATAGGATTATATTACATTTGTATACAATTGTCATGTTTATTTGGCACATCTATCAGAGCAATATTTATGCAAAAAGCTATATTTATGCAAAAAGCAAACCGCAAATAAAATCTTGTGATAGCTAATCATTTAGCCCGCCGCAATTATAACATAAAATTAATTCCTTTCGATACATAAATTAAAAAAACTCCGAATATTCTTGCGAAAAAATGTATATTGTATTAGGTTCATGGTTAAAAAAATAATTTAAAATCATAATTAAAATGGTAAGGCTTGTGAATTACAGTAGGTTAAAAGTTTATGATTACAGACAGTAACTTTCGCGAACGGCTTATGGTACGCCGTATGAACCGCGTTTTACTCTTTCGGACAAGGAAAATGTTAATACATGTACACTTTTGACGCTGTTAAGCCCATCTGTTTTTCGGAGAGAAATGGTTTAGATTTTGTGATAGTCTTGTGGTCGTTTGATTTAATATGATGTTTGAAATTCGCATTTATATTCACATAACAATGAATAAGTTTATATATATAATTTCAAAGTATGTATATATACATAGATATATATATATTACGAAGAAAACGTGATATTTCGTCTTGATATTGTGATTTTGTTTAAAAGACGTGCTGTAATTACTGTGTTTAAACAGGAAATGATGGCATGATAATGTAACAAATTGTGTGGTATTCAGTATGACTCACAATATATATATATATATATATATATATATATATATATATATATATATATATATATATATATATATATATATATATCACCTATTAGTTGCGCTTCCATAGGTCAAGGTCATTGTAATTTGGTTTATATTTTCCTTATACAGCAAGTTCACGACTTACGCGCTGGCACAATTTGGAGAGACAGAAGCTGCGGTCGCGGCTAGAGAAGGGAAGTAGGCTGCTGGAAAAACTCAATGTTCAGCCCGAATATCCACCGCCATCTCCATCGTCCCCATCACAGAATATGCCGCCAACAGGTATCCGTCGTTGCTCAAAATAAACTTTGGCACACATTTACATGTCCAGCAGAAGTTTATCATAACTTTTTAACAACAATGATGTACCAACTCCAGCTTTCAAATTCTTTTACTTTTCATGAACTGGTTAACTGCTTATAAAAGAGTATTATGAATAATTCTACGTGCTAGTGTATGTTTACCAGGGCAAAAATTGAACTCAATGCCAATTAAGTGCTCATGAAATGAAATATAAATTAAGACATAGGGTTAATATGTATACGAGTACCATACAAACAAATGCACACACTTTCTCAACGTCTGGTCTGTTTATCTTTAAGCATGTGACTAAGGAGCCAGACACTCATTTTGAATTCCAAAACAATAAATGATTAAAGAAAATACTTTTTAACTATCATTTCTCAACATGGGCATGTTTTAAAAATCTAAAAGTCTTTCTTCCTTAAAGAAGTATACCTATACGCAAAATATCGAGCATTGATTCATTGTAGAAGTTCCGATGATCATTATATCCAAGGCCCCGTTTTTTCTTTGTATTTAAGTGCAAACAACAATATCAAAAGACGGATTTTTCTCAAATGTACTTTTATGCAGATTTAAACACGTCTTAAGACTACTAGTAATCATACTTGGTAAAAGGCTGTACTATCATTGGATAAAATGTCTAAAGTTCACGCTGAATTGGGAATCAGATTTTGGGGACAAACATTTAATTGTGCATAAACGACTTCAGAACCGTTAAAGAGCTAAAATATAACTGCTCAATAAATATATTGAACAGATAAGACACCCTAGTTTCTAAAACACACAGATTCTCTCAATTTCTATCCATTTTCACTTTCAATGACACATGAGCGTATCTATCGTCCATCATATGCTTTGTTTAGGAACGTTTTCTAAATGACATTAATGTTACAATTTCAAAAAATAGGTTTACCAGTCGGGCCATCGTGGCTGGAACAGTTTCAACTGTTTAAACATAAACAAAACAGTCATCGCACAGTAACTAGCACACCTGCACCTATAAACATAGATAGAATGGCATCTATCAGACTACGGCTACTTGAGAAAAGGAGGAAGCAACAGGAAATTCAGGAACAGCAGAAACGCCTGGAGCAGAGTCTGGAGAAACAGAGACTACGAGAACAGAAACTCCAGGAACAGAGATTGCAGGAACAAAAACTGCGAGAACAGAGACTGCTGGAACAAAAACTGGAGGAACAGAGACTGAAGGAACAGAGATTGCAGGAACAAAAACTGCGAGAGCAGAACCTTCTGGAACAGAAACTAAATGAACAGAGATTGCATGAACAGAGAATGGAAGAACAGAGGCTGCATGAACAGAGACTTCAGAAACTACGACAACAGGAAGAGAAGCTACTGGAAAAACGATTGCAGGAACTTAGACTGCAGGTTCAAGTGGCGTCTCATAATCTACGACAGATAGGTATTTATCAATCACAATTACAGTACTTTTTAATGCCAAAAAGCTTATATGTTTCGACCAGTACAACGGTTCTTTGAACTGAACCCCCTACTTTAGGACATCTCTTTTGCTTAATGTTCATATATCGCAATATATATATATATATATATATATATATATATATATATATATATATAAGGATAGGCCGTTCTTAAATAATTTCATTTTCCTCAAGATTACTGCTTCATCCTTTTTCTGTCCGAATGTATTTTATGATCTACCTGGATGTAACTAATTATATGTCTTTCCTCACCAAAGGTCAAATGAACCAGGGCCAAATTCTTCCAGGAATAGACATCGGGAGGTCTATATTTGGTCCAAGCGATGGTATCCAGGTTCGTCCATCAGAAACTCTGATTGGACCAATTGATTTAGGCCAATGGAATTCTGGTGGAGCAAATCTAGTTGATCCTCTTGGGCAACCTGGCAATCTAACTGAACGACCAGACTCCGGCCTTACACCCCATGACCAGTCGGCCGTGCACTCCGGTGAGCCGCTCGGTTTTTTCAATCCTGGCGAAGCACTTCGACCTTTACAATCATCACCTGGGGAGACTCGTGGAGTAGAAATCGGGCTAGGTTCAGTCGGCAATAGCCAGTGGCAAGGCTCATTGCTCGGTGCTGGTATTCCCGTAACAGTATTTAAGGAAGTGAATATTAGTACCTCCGTTGATTCCGGCAGTCGGACGGGGCAAGTGGATAGCTCTTCTACAAAGGGTAATCAACCTCCAAATAGCAACACAGGACAGAATGTCAACAACAGACCAAGTGCAGGTTTACAGACACTTAACGGTGGATGGATGCCGATAGCAGAGGTTTCAAAGGCGTCCTCAAGCGTTAATTCCAACGTTAAGAATAAAAATACACAAAAACAGCTGTTTAATCTGTTAGGTGATCTCTCATCAAAACTAAGAAATAGAACTCGACATTAACATTTAATTTTTTCTTAATATATGTTGTAAAGCAACAGTCTTGATGGCCGTGAATTGGTTAACGATCGCTACTTACATGTGTTATGTTGTACTGGTCGCTGGTCAGGCGCAGTGGATATTTCCATTTGTCAAGGGAAAGCGCTACGCTTAAAAATCGATAAATATTCTCGCGCATACGTGTCGGATGTTTTAACAATAAGAAACACAGGAATTAAGTCAGCAGTTTACCGCATTGCTAGGTTATTTATTCCAGTTGATTGCGCTCACAAGCCATAGTGCAGCCATTATAGGGCGAGGAAAGACCTTTATAAATATAGTATTTATTGCCTGTAAAGACAATTATGTCATTTCATTAGCTTTTTAATATTGATTTTCAATTTCATTTCATTATATTTCTTACTCTTGACATGAAATGTATTATATTTTGAATTTTCTCATTTGTACTTATATTTAATGTATATTTAATGAAATATGTTTATAATGACGAGACAATATGTATAGTTTAAGTCGATACAAGCTCTGCCCCGTTCTGTTCTGTTTATAATCTCAAAGAACGACATTACGCACCTAGATATCAACCGAACGTGCATGGAATACTTTCAACATACATGCATGTCCAAAAATTGCTCCACAGACATTTATCGGGAAATAATTTATTACTTCCCGATCGGTCGGTGGGGTGAACATGTAGCATTGAACCTTTTACGTGTTTCTATTTACATTGTTATAATAGTTATACATCAATTCATGTTATTCCTGCTTATTTCACTGACTTTTATGAATGTTTAAACCTATGTTTACCCTCATTTGAATTATGAGAAATATATTTATGTATATATATATATATATTCACATTTAAACCTATTTAGCCGCCTTTTTCATGTATTGCATCAAAATTCGTCTTGTTCAACTCAAATGACAATTATATAATCAAAACAAAGTCTTAACGGCTCTATTCTTTTGACGTGCACTTCCGGTTAAATATTGACATCGCAGAACAATGTGGCGTTGCAAGAAATATTGGTTTTGCTATAACTGCTCATAATTTAAAGCGCTATTATATGTTATGAGATAATTTTTAGTTTAAGTCATAGTGTACCGTTGGGCTACCAACTTTGGAATTTACTTGGCCTGACCAAATAGTTGGTGGTGATGGACAGTGAGACAACCGTATATGTCTAACCATGAAAAAGAAATGATTTTGTTAATGATTTGATTGTTAGTTTATCAATACAGTAGTTTTTACCGTGAACTCATTTATTTATTCATTGTGTGGTATTGTTTTGAAATATTTTACAGTCTTTATGTATTAACACAAAAAGTTCGCGTTGTATTGTTTGTGGCATTTAGATATACAATATGTATGCCGTTCTTATTGTATGTTCCTTTTGGCCTCCATACAATAATGCTAGTAGCATTATATTCAGGTACTCATGAATGAAAGGGCAAATCCATATATCCAACAAAATTTGAACGTTATTTGCTTCTCAAAGATAAGTTAAGACGTAAGTCACAAGAGTGCCTTAATTTGCTCCATGAGTTAAAACGTTGGCCACAAAAGTAAGGCTCCTCCTTCTTTATGACGAAAGGACACAATTTATATAAGAAATCTTAATCAATAAATGATTGGATTTCCGCCTTTGAACGGTCAATGAAACAAGAGTCGACTTGATGGAATTCGAAATCACTGGATTATGAGTTCACTGGATTATGAGTTCACAGGATTATGAGTTCACTGGAATACGAATTCACTTGTGGTTTATTGGTCAGGCTGTAAGCCAATAGGCCTGCATACTTTAATAACCTTTAATCGGAATCTGACAATGGCAGATCAACATAACAGTTTTAACCTTTGGAAAGTTAATGAACGCACGTGTGTATTAACCCCAGCGCTGTTCAAACTGCAGTGGTCAACTACCTAATTGACATTACCAATTTGGTATTATACTGACTGCGGCATGCGTTTTGCACGATAAGCTTGCTTAAAGTAGCAGTGTAATGAGTTTTCATAATATTTTGTGCGGTTGATATAATTCTAAAACCCCGGAAAGACATGGTAAAACCCCGAAAAGACAATCAACGTATTGCAATGAAATGCTCATCTGGCGTAAGATATCAAACCAAAATGGTTTAAATGCAATTATAATATTCATTTTATCCCACAAACAGCTTTTTTGGTGATTAAAATTCAATCGTTTATATAGTTTATACATTGTATGTTTAAAATAGTATTAAATTGACTCTTAGCTTGACATTTTATTATTTAAAGCGGTAGTATGTTTTTACACAAAATAAGGTTATGCAACTGCGTCTCATCAAACCATTATTGTGTTAATACATACAAACAAATTTTCAACCATTACTTAAAGCGTATTATACAATTTTACATTAAAATCAAAGAGCTTAAAGCGTTGACAGCCCTGCGACCTGTTACGATTTGTTAATATAGTCATGTAAGGCCCATTAGAACGGAAATTGTGTGAAGAATTTTCGGTTTGTCTCAATAATTTGGGACCAGATTCGTGAGCATGTTGCATAAACATAGTTATAAACCACTGATATAAATCTTTTCATTTTTTCGACGAGTAACATGTAGGTTGAAGGCAATGAAAAGGTACATAAATACATACAGGGAATAGATAGTTTGTTGTTTATTCTATCCAGAGGAATTTTGTGCGAGGAAAAATTAATTGTAGAAAAAGACCTTAAACATAACGTTTATTGACATGTACAATGCATTTTGTTGGATGCATTTCGTGTAGCGTACATACCCTGGAAGTAAATCAAATGCGACATAATACGTTTCATAAGTAACCCAAATATAAATCATACCACATTTAACAAATATATTTTGCATGTGTTTAATCCATTGCCATTCGTTGTTTCTAATTATGTTATCATACATTTATCTACAAAGCATATTTCAGTTTCAAAGCAACTGTTTCTCTGTCAGATCTGTCACCCCAAAGTATATTAATAATAATATGTTAATGCATGGGTGGTTTGCCTATAATGTTGTGTGTATCTCGTTTGATTGATCTATGGTGTAACACGGCCTCTAAACGCTAGCTCCACCACTTTACGGTGGTGCAAAGAAAAAGAGCTGTCGACACTTCCGTGGTGGAGCTGTGCCCTATGTTTACATGAACAAACCTGAGTATGATTTATATTTTAATTGATAATTTCATTTCACGGACATATTTCGAAAATCGGAGAATGTGGTACCGTGTAAGAACACTTCTACTGTAGGCTGGTTACTATTTCGTTTTAATATTGTGCAAACTGTGACGCCAGGAGCTTTTCTCCCGAATCGGACTTGTGCATATTTTGAGATCTGATTGCATATAGCAAGTACATTTCGGTGCTTACACACCCCGTAAGAACATTATCACGCATGCAAACATAACTGTTATGTATATTACCTATGCCGGAACACAATAAAACTAATAAGCACTTCTTAAAAAGGAAAAATGCACATATTTATAAAAGTGGTGGCGCTGTTGCCCTAGTGGTGGCGCTATCGAGTATTTTTTGCACTCGAAGTAATATAAAAAGTTAACGCTTTTGGAATGAATACCAAAGTTGCTATGTTTATCATTCATTGAACATTATGCTGGTTATGCATACTACTTGCGAAAACAAAACTCTTCGCGAACTACCTTAACCTTACTGAAAACTATTTCACTCACTCACTCACTCACTCACTCACTCACTCACTCACTCACTCACTCACTCACTCACTCACTCACTCACTCACTCACTCACTCACTCACTCACTCACTCACTCACTCACTCACTCACTCACTCACTCACTCACTCACTCACTCACTCACTCACTCACTCACTCACTCACTCACTCACTCACTCACTCACTCACTCACTCACTCACTCACTCACTCACTCACTCACTCACTCACTCACTCACTCACTCACTCACTCACTCACTCACTCACTCACTCACTCACTCACTCACTCACTCACTCACTCACTCACTCTCTCTCTCACTCGCTCGCTCATTCATCTAATTTCATTGCTAGAGCAGTACAGAAGGGAGAAAAATCGCATTGAATTAATTACATATAGTATATCTAAGTTCCCTTCTCCGCAGTTCCTTATTTAAGAATTATAAAGCAATCTTGTTCCAAAGAGGTCGAACCCAGAACTGCCAGGAGTTTTCCATTTTATAGGAGTTCTCCCTTTAATTTCCGTGCTTTACAAGAGTGTTAACTGTTAATATACGCAACATATTAAAAACTCCTACCTTTAACTAAACATCAACTTATTTTGTAAATCAAACATTATTTCAGAAATGTTTCAATAACTGATTTTCATTGAAATCTGGTACATTCGTGTATGATTTTCAATTCCACATGCCCTCAGTTGAATTTTTGTTATTTATTACTAAAGTCTGGAGCTAACGCTTAAGCCTAAAATATGGATAATGTTAATGAATATAATATCAATACATTTTATTGTCAATTAGAATAGAAGTTAATTCTTTTAATGTATTTTTATTGCTGTCGACCCAAATTATTACGTAAAACACATACACCTATTATGAATATACCAACACTATCAAAGTTACAGAAAATGCCGTCTATAAATAATTATTACTAGTTAATTTAAGTATTAATTTCTTTTTGGTTATTTTCCATAAACCTCAACCAAATTAATTTTGTCCCTGACGTAAGCATTAAGTGTGCTCACAATTGCCATGATAAAGCACGCGTCTTTTTGTCTAAGATATGATTAGTTATCAAGAAGTCACGTTTTAATAATAAACGGACCCCCCCCCCCCCCATCTCCCTCCAAAAAAAGCAAAAAAACCCCAAACTTTTGTCTTTCTTTGTATACATTATATGTGGAAAGGAAGACGGTCAACGTAGATATATCATAAAATAAATTGCTTTCGATGATAAAGAAAAACCACCGAATATAAATGAGTGATAATGGGTAACATTATATTAAAGTAATGGTAAGTAATGTGATACATCAGAAAGTAAGATTCAACAAAAATTATAGTCTTATTTAGTCTGTTGATAAGTGAAAGGCAGTTTCTAGGGAAACATCGCTCAACGTAACTCGCTTATGTCTCATTGCGTAAAATATGACTCGCCATCCATAAAGCAGCACAACTTGGCGTGAAATGCCTTACACTTAGCAAAATTCTGTCGTCATTTAACCGTTTCGCAGCCATTTTGCTTAGTTTGACGTCTGAAAATGGGGATTGAGCCGAGATCAGTTGTAACTTATATGTTCGTAATCTAAATTTTATAAAGTACTCAATGAAACTTTTCGATCAATAAAGCAACAACACTTGACGTGATATTCATTACATTAAGTGAAATTCTGTTGAAAATGAAGCGTTCGTCAGCCATTTTGTTAAGTTGGTCGTCTGCAAATGGGGATTGAGCAATGACCAGCCGTAAAGTCATGTGTTCGTAGTCTAACTTTAAAAAAAAATAAACAATTAAAATATTATATGAATTAGCAACAACACTTAATACATTATATTATGTGAAATTCTGTTGAAATTTACAGTTTGGCAGTCATATTATTAAGTTGGTCGTCTGCAAATGGGGATTGAGCAAAGATCAGCCGTAAAGTCATGTGTTAAAACAATGACAATGTTAGAGAAGGCTATGGAGATACATCAATGAAAAAAACAACCGATGTGTTAGTGGTATGCAAGGTTTTACGATGGAAAACAGAGTGTAGATGTTAGTATCGAAATATTGAGTGGCCGACCAGAGTCGATTACGTCGAATCACGTCTGGTAAATCAATGAACCGCCTAAGAAGGACCATTACCAAACGACTTCCGAACTGAAGGAGAGTGGACAGTCATAACATAACTGTATAATATTGTTTATTGTGAACTAAGTATGAGCAGATAGTGTGCCAGATGGATAGCCTGTATTACCTACTTATTACCAGACCTATGCATATTTGTTTTGTTTCATCATGATACGATTTATTCTGATATTAATTCCGTAAATGTTCATTGCGTTTCGTTTATGTTTGAAGAAATGAAAGCACTTATGAACCGTGAACGTGTCGTACATACCACAACAGGGAAAAGGTAATTAATGCTAATGCTGATGAGTTTATATCGATAATTTTATTGGTACTTGGAATGATAATTTATTTATTTAATGTGTTCTATTTTGTGTCGACCTCAACGATTACGTTGGCGCGTACATCTGTAAAAAATACACCTTAATTCCAGAAGAAACTCATTATGAAAAATGAGAATTAATAACTTAATAAAACGATATTTTCGAGCGTCGCTGAAGAACATTGATTTTGAGCTAGGATTAGGATTAATATAACGTTGGTTGTCAAGTGTGGTGGTTGAATTAACAGCGGATAACACCTTATAATTGGTAAATATCTTTAGTCGAGAGGAACTGACTTTGTGTATCTTGAAATACCATGCACTCTTTACAAGGAGGTATTAATACTAAATAAAAGAAGAAATTCGGTGTTAAAAAACTGAAATAATTTCTTTCGATGTTAATGCTTGTATAAAAGAAACCTGAAAGGATTTATTTCAATTTCACCGTGTACACTACAATATCGTTGAAATAAACCTACTGCTCTGAAAAATAACGGAATTGTAAATCGCAACACTTTGGCCTATTTTTTGAAGCTTATCGGCGATCGCCGAGTAGTTAGGATTTTTTATACATATAGTCTTGCCACATTGAGGCCAAGAGGTCATTTTTTATTCATATTGGCAACCGTTTAAGCAGTGTGGCATACACAAACGCATACAAACAAAAAGCAAGTTCTCTACATAAATACGTTTACAACACTTCTTAAAATCAAATATCAGTAAACATTCAACACTTCAACTAAAATTATTTCTTCATTCATCTAGGACAACATCACCTTCTTTCCGTTCCTTTGTCTAAATATTGCCGGCCCCTTCGGCACATGCCCTGATCAAACCTTTATACTAATGGGCGTCAACAATTAATAGTTACAAAGTTTCGAAGTGTCTTAATTGCGCCTCTTAATCTTACTAACGATGATACAGATTTGATCATATATCCTTCATAGGAATGACAGCCGCCCACGAAAAACACCCGGTGGGTGAAACCTCTAATTCATTGCTCGGAATACAGGATTTACGGAATTCATCCGGACATGTATGCATGTATAAACACATATCAAACATGTATACAAATATCTTTTTTCGAATTTGAATGAAATCAATGTACGCTGTTAGAAGTCAAGCCTAGAACTGATTTGCCCGCCAATATAAACGACCACCCTAGATCGAATACCACGTGACTTTCACGCTCAAATGACCCGTGCACAATACATGTAACGTTTAAGCATTTCCACGGGGCACGCGCTAGTGACGCCTTTGGCAACGTATACATCTCTACCTTCGCGATACTCGTCGGTTTTACTAAAACGCACGTGTATTATCATACGATCAGACAAAAACCTTACATCTTTAGATCTCAACTCACTGACTTCGCTAAATCTAAAAAATCCTGCGTAACTAAGAAGTATAAATGACAATATCACGTAAAGAAATTACATCAGTGCAATCTATATACATGTCACATAGTTTTATAATATGTTCTGTAGACAAAACATCCTTTTTCACAATAGGTTTAAGGTTATGTCGCTTTGCACATTCTAACATGTTTTTCACGATAGAATTTTCTGTTGGATCAGGAAGATCATTGATGCTGTGAAACCACTTTACAGCGTAAAATGATGCTGAAATAACTGCATCTGATCTGCCCGAGTCTATAAAATTCGACAAAAACATTGCAACGTGAATGGATTGTGCAGGGTTCGTGGAAAATCCTTTGCACCACAAAAAACTTTAAATGCTTTCAAGTAAGATGTATATTTATCTACTATCCCGTCCGCTCTTGACGCTAGAATGTGTGTTGCCATTATGTCCACAACGTGTGCCCCGTTTTCTATTTCCACCCCTGCCTCCTCGAATTTCCGTTTTAGGTTAAGTCTTAGGTCAACACCTGAATAAAACAATAAAACATAGTTTCCTTATTGCATAATCAATATCTATATAGCAATAGATTAAACGAAACGGCACCTCAAGGCCATCATTCTGAAAACAAATGGTTCTTTGCCAAATACCCCGTTATTGCCTTTGCCTTTACAAACGGATCCCATCACTGGGAGGTGGTATATTTCTTTAACAAATTGCTTAAATGTGCAAGATTTTTCTATCAACAACGGCCAAACTGGAGCCGACTCCCATCTCGGGATAATCAGAGTGCACAAACACTTGTCACTTTTCATTTACTTTATTTATTTCGCCACCATACTAGGTGGTGGTACCAGCCAGTTATTTTCTAAAAACCAAAATTGTTCGAAACAATTCACGGCTTCCTTACCAGGAACCCACCATTTGGAATTAAACCTTTTACATTTATGTGCTTAACGTTCATGTAACACCATTGTCATAAAGTGATCACTTTCCAATATGTTTCACTAGACATAAGATAAATAATTTCAAATGTTTTGAACGAATTGATCTCACAACTCGATATCTTACCGATGTTTTAAGAATTTCAATGAACAATCATTTCAAAATGATCTTATCTCATCAGGAATTAATATGATTGAAACAAAAGTCAATCCGAACGATGCTTTAAATGTATTCTTTTCTATTGTAATAATGTTTTATCTAAACATGCTCCTATTAAGTAAGAAAGAGTAAAACATGATTTTCAACCTAACTGGTTTACTGATGAAATAAAAACAATGATATTTGAAAGAGACGATTACCATAGAAATGGTGAACACGACAAATATAAGATATTAAGAAATAAAATTACAGCCTTAATTAAAAAAAGTAAGAAGGCATTTTTCAATCAAGCGGTGAAGGATAAAAAGGATCCAAGCTTTATCTGGAAGAATTTAAAGGATATTTCTCATTTGAACAAAAATAGCAAGATGATTTTACCGGAGCAACTACAAATAGGTGATAGAGAAGTTTCTGAAGGACTCAATATTGTTAATGAACTTACCATTCACTTTACCAATATATCAAATATAATAGAAAAAACGCCCTTTAAACCCGACCGTTTTAGTAAACTGAAATATGACTTAAACGTTAAATTAGGGCACAAAACGTTTGAATTGAATTATATATCACCACTTGAGGTAAAACAGATCATTGATAAACTTGATATAAGTAAATCAACTGGGATAGATGAGATTGGCCCAAGAGTAATTAAACATTGTGGTTACTTCATCACACCATGCATTGCGTCTATTATAAATAACAGTATCATGAACGGAATATTTCCGGACTCCTTGAAAACTGCACGTGTATTACCATTGTTTAAATTAGGATGTAAAGATGATCCAAGTAATTATCGTCCAATTTCGATATTGCCAACAATATCAAAAATATTTGAAAGGCACATTGCAAACCAAGTTCAAGATTACTTCCATTCTACAAACATTATACACACTAAACAGTCTGGATTTAGGAAAAACAATTCCTGTTGTACAGCGTTAACAAGTTTAATAGATGCATGGGTAAAAGATATTGACAGTGGCAAAATTGTTGGTGCTGTCTTTCTAGACCTCCGAAAGGCATTTGATCTTGTGGATCTTTAAATTCTACTACATAAATTAAACTTGTATCATTTTTCTGAAAATTCGATAAAGTTTTTTAAATCCTACTTATCTAATAGAAAACAATTAGTTAAAGTCGGAAACATAAAGTCTGGTTT
Source organism: Mya arenaria (assembly GCF_026914265.1). Classification (NCBI taxonomy): domain Eukaryota; kingdom Metazoa; phylum Mollusca; class Bivalvia; order Myida; family Myidae; genus Mya; species Mya arenaria. The sequence continues at coordinate 38,691,064 of NC_069125.1, forward strand.
GCTTCCAATATCATCAGGAGTACCTCAGGGATTCATTCTTGGTCCACTGCTGTTTCTTATATATATCAACGACATTGCTCTTTGTAAAACGAATATGAACATCGATTTATTTGTAGATGACTCAACATTGCATGAAACCGGTAGTAATGTAAACATCATTGAAAGTAAACTACAACGACATCTTAATCTCGTTGTCGATTGAAGCCAAATAAATAACATGTCATTGCATCCAACTAAATCCAAGTGTATGGTTATCGGAACTATATATAAAACAAAACAAGTCAGTAAATTAAATCTTACAATCGATGGAACAGCATTAGAAACTGTGACTGTGCAAAAACTACTTGGAATCTATATTGATAATAATCTAAAATGGCGTCCACAAATAGAAATTGTTTGCAAAAGAATCAACTGTAAAATCTCACTTTTGAAACGTCTGTTGTTCTACCTCAATGATGAGATGAAACGTTTGTTTTGCAATGCATATATCCTTCCAATTTTAGATTATTGTTGTCATATTTTTGGGGCAAAGGAAACTCAAGTTACTTACATAAAGTTAAATCCTTGCAAAATAGGGCTGCAAAAATCATTCTTAAAATTCCTAAACGATCATCTTCAAACGGATTGTTACAAGAACTTCAGTGGCTAACGTTTACAGACAGGTGTAAATATCACTGTGCAATCCTTGTCTATAATACCCTTAATGGAAAGGCTCCGAGGTATATGTCTGAATTGCTAATCTTTGCAAATAATGAACACTATTCTCTAAGATCAACTTCAAAACAAGATTTAGTTTTGATTCAAACACCGCGAACTAACTATTTCATGGATTCCTTTTCGTACTACAGTATGAAGGTTTGGAATACTATTCCGGATGAAATACGAAATTCAAAAAAAGTTAAACACATTTAAGCATTATTATAAAGTGCACCTCTTGAAATGTGCATAGGGTTATTTTCAAAAAGGTATATCATCTTTTCATTTTCTTAAAGATTGAAATAACTGTTGTTTTATAAATTGTTGTGTTTTATTGAGTGTCTGTCGGCGTGTACATGATGTATATTAAAATAATTGTTATGTTAATTAAACATGATTTGTATATAATAATTATATTAAAACTTCTCTAAGATCAACTTCAAAACAAGATTTAGTTTTGATTCAAACACCGCGAACTAACTATTTCATGGATTCCTTTTCGTACTACAGTATGAAGGTTTGGAATACTATTCCGGATGAAATACGAAATTCAAAAAAAGTTAAACACATTTAAGCATTATTATAAAGTGCACCTCTTGAAATGTGCATAGGGTTATTTTCAAAAAGGTATATCATCTTTTCATTTTCTTAAAGATTGAAATAACTGTTGTTTTATAAATTGTTGTGTTTTATTGAGTGTCTGTCGGCGTGTACATGATGTATATTAAAATAATTGTTATGTTAATTAAACATGATTTGTATATAATAATTATATTAAAACATCAAAAGTTCTTGTATAGGAATGTATAAGTGCGATGCAGATGTTTTATGATTTACCCAATGCATTTTGTTTTTGTTTGTTTGTTTTTTTCATAGAAGGCCACATTGTAAATATGATGTTGTTATGGTTGAACCTGAAATTATGTCATAATGTGTTTATACCTTCTCTAAATAAAGATATTATTATTATTATTATTATTATTATTATTATTATTATTATTATTATTATTATTATGCGTAGAAAATCTATCAACTGCGTGCGTTCCTCATATGTTATCCAAATAATGAAATACCGTGTCACTTATAGACCAATCGTCAGAAACTAAGCATCTACTTAAATGATCCGCCCTAGAATTTCCAGATCTAGGTATCCAGTCAACGCCGAATTTTATATCGTGCGTTTCACAAACATCACGAATCTCTAACCATGTACTATGCAAACTGCCTATATTGCTTCCTGATGCCAAAATATAGCAAATATTTTTATTGTTTGTGAAAAACTGTACTTGTTTACCTCTCAGAATCGTCAAACTACTCCGTAAAACTCTAAACATAGCTTGAAGTTCTTTCCATGTAGAACTTTGCATGGACTCACTTTCAGCCCAACAACCGACCACCTCAGTACTAGTGTTATCTACAAACGTACCATTGCTGATCAAACAAAAGTTTGCCTGCCGTAGTTCGCCATGCGTATCTAATGTAGTACTCGTCTCCGAAAGTACACTACAAATTTCTGATTAAGGTTGTTCGAACCGGAAACTACTCACTTCCGGGAGCGCCGTGTCGTTTCTCTCGACTTGATAACCAAGACGCAATGCTCACTTCCGGGAGCGAAAGCGAACACACGCCCACTTTCGGGATTGCCGACTGAACCTAGCTCACTTCCGGGAGCATTAAATTGCCACAGCTCACTTCCGGGAGCAAAAGCTGACCATTGCTCACTTATTGAAGCGCTAACCTGCTAATGCTCATTTCCGGGAGCACTGACTGACTTTCGTTCACTTCCGGGAGCACCTGTTTTGTCTCGCTTACTTTAATTATTTCGCCTTTTATGTCACCCAGTGACGCCTTATAACCTGCACCAGTTAAAACTAGCGGTGAAAAATGACTCGTCGTATTTGCTAGATCATGTTATCCAACCTTATTGCATGAAATGGACTCGATTATATTAAGCTCACCTGTACAAGCTACATCTCTTTTACGATAAAATAAAGCCTCCGTAGCCTACGGCGCTAGCATCAAAATAAACGTTAGCGTCAATAATACAATCTTCTGTCCATGCCTTGCCAATTGCATCCATTGTTCTAACATTATCCTTCCAGAAAGTTAACTCGGCCAAAGCCGTATCGGTCACATACACATATGAGTACCAGTTTAATCTAGAGAGCAAGCATTTGTGTAAATACCTCGTTTTCCGACAAACTATTTTCCCCATTACGCTTTGTAAAGAAACAATCTGACCTATTATTGATGCTAAGTAACGCACTGGAATTAATTTATGACTTTCAGTTTCTAATTAAAAAAACAAAGACGCCAACGATGCCTCTAAGCGCGCAATTCTGTCTGAATATAAAATTCTTCTGGAATTCTAATGTATGCCCAAGCCAGTTTGCTAACAAAGATGGAATCCAGTTGCATTTCTCATTCGCAATCAAAAACCCTAAATCTACCAAACATTGTAAGACAAACTTACTACTGACAACCGCCTGGTGGAGATCAAGTGACCACCGATTCCGTCGTCGAGAAACATGATGACTCTGTGCCCTAAGGCTCTAAGAACTACACAATTAAGAGTTTTTGAAAATATATGCCCGGCAAAACTTATGCCAAATGGTAAGGAATTGTACACATAAAACTTTGTTTCTGATCCGACCGACCATGAGAATCCCAAGTATGTCCTATTGTACTTAAACATATCTATGTGGTGATATGCGCCTTTCAAATCATATGTAAAAACAAAACTTGACTGGTCAAACATCTGTAGAGCAATAGAAATATCCTCAAATTTGATGTTAAATAAATGCAAATATGGATTTATGTGCCTACAGTCGAGCACCAATCTAGGTTTACCACACTTTCCGTAAGCCACGATTACCAAAGGTTGTTCATGCACTTCTGATATAACACCTTTAGCCAACAATGAGCGTATTTCTGTTTCTACAAACGCCGGGTTATCCCTTGCGGACTTATTGTTCTTTAAATGAACTTGTGGAGGAACACTCTTAAAAAGAAGCTTATATCCATTCCGTACAACATCTAGAATATATCTATCATCGGTAATTTCTTCCCACTTTTTAAGTTATTTCTTTAAACGACTTACTAGCGATGAGAATTGGGCCGCGTCGCTACTGCAAGTTTCTTGTACCTTAACATTGTCTGAATAAACTGTACTAAACTGATCTGTACATACCTGATCGACGCTCTCCGATCCGTAACACCCTTTTACATGCATCTTATTTCTAAATGTACCAACCTGTACCTCAACCGCATACTCTTTGAAGCCAACACTGTCTTCATTACAAACAAAACTAATAGCACTTATCTTATTATTATAATGCTTGTTCCGGCCACATTCCGACTTCCAATGCCCTGGCATTCCACATCAGAAGCAAAGCCCCGGACGCGAACGTTGTCCGCTGACTGGAACCGCCTGACGTTGAGTCCCAGGAGCCGCCGGGGATTCGGATGCTTGCGCAGGTTTCCTTAACGAATACGGCCACCACTTAGACTTCGAGCGCTTGGTGCTCTCTGACCGGGCCTTCCTGGATGCTCTGGCTTTCGCCTTGCATATTCTCTTTTCGTCATCGCTGTCAGACGCAATAAGATTGACCTCGTACTCGGCCACGACTTTCTACCCCCAACTCTGATGAATCAGCCAGCTGAATAAGTAAGTATCTGCCTTCCTTTCACAAGGTCTTTAGCTAAAATACACACATAAGTCATTTTAAATATTTCTAAAAATATACATGTACTCCGCCGTGTTCAATCCCCCTAATCCTAATACTGGCTATCGAGAGAATGACAGCGCTCATTGTGCTATGTAAAACTTAAAAATCAATACAATTTACATCTACTTATGATTAGCTTCAATGACGGATTCTTAAGCCTTTTCAATATTGTCGGTGCTAATATAACAGGTGGCCTCATCCAACTTCGACATAACCTTAGAATTGTGTTTAAATTGTTCTTCGTTACTTTTACGTTTAAAAGATTTTTTATCTGCCAAATTTACGGCAGACTGATAAGAAGGCTTAGCACTTATCTTGTCAATCTTGCTGCCAATGCTCTCAACAAATCATTGTTGTTTCCTTCCAAGGCCGCTTTCACTTTATCTTCGACCAACTGCTCCACGTGTCTTTCGTCCATTATACAGTGAAACTGCGTTCCCTCGAACAAGCGGTCGCTCGAGAACCGGCGTTCCCTCGAGGTCGGAGCTTGGTCCCGAACTTTTTTCCTTCTATTTTCATATAAAATATACCCACGCTGCCTCGAAACCTAATTATGTCGAGCAGTCGAGCGATATCCTCGGTCCCAAGTACACAAATCGTGCACAAAACCTTATGGCTCCAAGTTTCCAAGTTTCCAAGTTTTATTTCAAACAACTCAGTTCATGTAACATGACAGCATGAGCATGTGAAAAAGAAATACATAATAACAACGAGGCTGTTGTAAAAAGTTAACATTCAAAGAGAAGTACAAAGCAAATAAAACGGGAGAGACATATGTTATACAATGCTTTATATGAATATGTCGAGAGTTATAGAGTATCGGATACATGTGTTATTGTACAGTACAAATATATTAACATTTAGAACAGTTTTACTATTTCCTTCACAAATTTACACAACTTTTTGTATTTCGACATTTGAGTGTTACACATACACATTAGAGATTTAAATTTGATGACATTTGGATTGGTATAGTATTTTTTATCAATAAATCGCTTTCTGCTATTGGTAAAAGCTTTACATTCAAGTAGATAGTGATATTCGTCTCAAATGCTACTGTTTGCTTGACACAAAGGACACTTCCTCGATGACATATCAAGTCCAATCCAGCTTCCTGTCTCAATAGGAAGACGATGGTTTCTGGTTCGAAATTTAATCATAAACTTTAACAATTTGTAAGGTGAAGTTTTTAGATAGTTCTCAATTCCGAACTCGTTCTTAAACAATTTATAGTTGTTGCATTTACTGGAAGTGTTAACAATGCTATACCATTCATTTAAAAACAAATCTATGAGTTTCTGTTTAACATTGCAAGTCAACCATTTATGATTTGGAAATATATGTGAATCCCATATATTATTAAGACCACATTTTATGAATATTTTTTTGACAAAAGAAATCCATCAAAAAGTATTGCTACGTATGTTTACATCAAAGATATAATTACTTAACATTATCGTATACATGGTTGTTACTAATTTTGGGTACAATGGTGATACAAGTTTTGTCCAATATGAAATCATTCTAGTCTCTATGTCAATTGATAACGGTTTGACGCCTGTTTCACCGTATACTATGCAAGACGCGGTGCTTGACTTAACACATAAAATATATTTCAAAAATTTAAGTTGAACTCTTTCTAAAATTTCATTATTGCCATATCCCCAGCATTCACAACCATATAGAAGTATAGGTTTGATCATTTTATTGAACAGATCTATTTGCATATCAATCGGCAGAGCTAAATGCTTACATTTGCTTAGAAGGCAGTACATAGCTTTAAGTGCCTGCTTTGATATTTCAACCTTAGCTTTATAAAAAAGAGCCACTGTTGCTAAATACTAATCCTAAATATTTAAAACTATCGACCACGTCCAATGGATTGCCTTTATACAGAAATTGATAATTACGTCTTCTGCCTTTCTGAATAACTAGAATTTTGGTTTTAGAAGTGTTGACAGTCAGTTTCCATAGGTCACAGTATTGTTCATAAAGGTCAATAGCATTTTGAAGATCATCAGCTGATTCGGATATGATGACAGTGTCATCTGCATACAAAAGTACAAATAATTTCAGATAGGCGACCAAATTATTATCTAATGGGTGAGTATTACTACTGACACCGTACAAAACTGTACTATTTCGAAAATATTCATGCAGATCATCTAGATAATAAGAAAACAATAATGGCGATAAATTCTCGCCCTGGCGTACACCAATGGAGCACGGAAAGTAGGTTGAATGATTTCCATTAACAGACACACACGATTTTGCATGATTATACATCGATTTCACAACATCCAAAAACAGGCCGTTGATATTGTATGACATTAGCTTGGACCATAGTAAAGATCTATTTATAGTATCAAATGCTCCTTTGAGGTCTTTAAAAGCACAGAATAATTTTTTTTATGCTTTTGTAACAGTTCAATTATACAATTTAACACAAACATGTTATCAACAGTAGAATAACCCTGTCTAAAACCGGCCTGGTATTGATTAATTAGATCGTATTTGTCACCGAATTTCTGTAGTCTCGAATTTAAGACGGAGGTAAAAAGTTTTCCTATACAGCTTAGTAAAGTAATTGGTCTATAATTCGTAGGATCGTGTATTGATCCTTTATTTTTATATATAGGGTTAATAACACCAATAGTCCAATTTCGAGGCACAATACCAGACTTAAAAACAATATTAAACAATTTTACATAAATATCTTTCATAAGTGGAAATGAATGTATAATATGCTCATTCAAAATATTATCAATTCCACTAGCTTTGTTGTTTTTCAAAGATTTTACAGCATTTCTGATTTCTTCTTCGGAAATATCACAATTCAATAAGTCATTGTTTGCATCAGAATGGATATTTCGTACATTATTTTGGATACCTGTAATATTATTGGTATCGTCCGCATTGACATTTCTAAAATGTGTTTCTAGATCGCTCAAGCTAGCAACAATATTTGCTTTCTTTTTACCGTTTAAAATTTTCCAAAATTTTCTAGGATTTGAGGTTTTCAACGACTTTAACTTTGTAACATTATGATTTTGAAACGTTTTGTAAGAACTTCTTAGTGACTTTTTGTAACATTTGCTTGCTTGTTTTAACACACTCTTGTTCTCGTCACATTTTCGTAACTTGTATTGATATTTTGCCTTATGCAAATTCTTTCGTGCATGACTGCAGTTCTTATTAAACCATTTTGGCACCTTTTGACTATTATCACTATATACATGTTTTGATTTCCTAACAGCAAACTTTTTACTGCAACTCGTATGATATACGTCACAAATACTTTCTACAATACTATCAACAGCTTCAACTGAGTACATATTAGTTTCATCTAAGGCACATACATTATTGTAGATGTCATTAATTTTGTCTTCATCAATATTTGAAACGAAAATATTTTCTTTCCCTTTATCCCAGTAGTTCACTTTGGGGATATTTACATTCAGATGCGTATTAATAACTCTTCCAAAATCAAACACAACTTCGATAGGGCAATGTACATCTGAAAGAAGTGAACAAAAATCTAAAACTTTTAAGCTTATAACATTTTGAAATAAAGACGGCGAACACATAAAATAGTCCACTGTGCTGCTACCTTTACATGTAACATTGCCAGAGTTATCTCCCTTCACTCTGCCGTTAAGTATATATAATCTATTTTGATTCAAAAAGTCTATCAGCTTATAGCCGTGATTGTTAGTCATATTATCACGATTATTTCTTTGCAAGTTTAACCCAGCTTCAAAGAATAAATGTTCGTCACTAATTAATTCGTCATAAACGTCTAAAAGATTATTTTCACGGAAAATATCATAGTCTGGCCTAACATAGTCTTGTAATTGTTTTGTCCTCGAGTTCCAGTCACCAAACAAACAAACATTTGAAAATCTATGAGATAACGAGTCAACTTCGTTCTGAATTTCAATAAATGCATCGTCGTTATAATAAATAGAGCCCTCTGGCGGCAAGTAGACTACGCCATATAATACATCACCACACTTTGTAAATTTGTTATGTAGTTTAAACCATAATATATATCTACTTGGTGTATCAATTACAGAAACAAGAGTATCTAAATGTTTTTTGACAGCTAAGCATAAACCGCCTGATTTTCTAGACGCAATAGTTTTCCTATGTTTGAAATGTAAATTGAAATTCTTAAATTCTAAAATGTCTAAGCTATCACTTTTTGTTTCCTGAAAGCCAATGATATCATAATTAGCAATAAAACTACAAAACTCCGGATCGATATGTTTTGATTTTAAGCCGCAAACATTCAATGAAATAAATTTGAGACCATGACGTTGTAAACACACATTTTCACTGCGGTATATGATATCATTTAGGTCACTATTCACGGTCAAGTGCTCTCCCTGTACGTCCTATTGTGTTTGTCCACGAGGACCGTTGGCTGACTGGTCAGGACCGGACTGGGTTAAATCCAGAATATTATCCTGAGGCCCGTCCTCACTGTGGGAAATGATGGGAGTTTCGATTTCGTCACGAATGCGTTTTAACTCCGTGTTGTCAAGGGGGGATCGTGGGGATCGTGGGGGATCGTGGGGATCGTGGGGATCGTTCGTATACAGGTCTTCTTCGCGGGGGGTTATCGATTTGTTGCTCGTTACCAAGAGTCGCAAATCTATTTGGTGTTCGAAAGTCTAGCACTTGTGTTTGCTGCGGCGGCCGCCGGTCAGTATCACGCGCCCAGTTGAACTGGCGTGGTGGCGGTCGTGGTTCATATGCTGTGCGAGATGATGTCCGAGGCCTAGGGTATTCTAACTGGTCTGTATCAAGGTTATAGATTCTGTTCCCTACGTATAACTGATCACGGACTAAATTACATTTAGCTTTGACAAAGGGGTCATTTCTGAACTGTCTTAGAATAGGGATCAGCTTGCGGCGCCGTTCGTCCATTTCCGGGGGAAAGTGTTCGTTGATATAGTGGCCAGACCTTTTCTGATTTAACATAATTCCGGCCTTGCGGATAATTTCTCTGTCACGTTATTTTTCAAATTTTGCGATCATTGTTCTAGTCTTGCCGGTTGGGTTGGGGCCTCCTGGATTGCGATGTACTCTGGCAAACTGAATATCGGCAACATGTATGTCATTGTTTTGATTTATAGTAGGGTCATTTTCTAGGTGTTCGGTTAAGAAATTGCGCAATGTTTGTTCACATGTGGCAAAATTCGTATCGGAATTGGTTTCGCTTGGAATTTGCAAATTTTCGGGAATACCAACAGATACTAAGTTGTCGCGCATACTGCGCCATCGAAGATCTGTTACATTTTCCTGCAGGACAGCATTGGATGATTGAAGAATGTCAATTTCATGGCGCATATTCTGGTTGTGTAGCCTAAGATCATTTATTTCCTTTGAACTATTAGTTTTGTGCGACCGGAAGTCGTCCACTACATCACTCACGTATTGACAGTGCGATTCCATCTCGTTCATCTTGGAGTGGATTGACGTATTGTCTGTCCTTAGAAAAGCAACGTCGGATTTTACGTGCTTCATTTCAGCCTGCATTGAATCAAGCTTCGACACAGCAATGTTTATTGACTGGAGTTTACTGTCGAGATTGTTGATTAGGGAGATAATCATGTTTGTGTCATTCTGTGGGGGCATCTGCGGCCGACTGTGGATGTATTGCTGGTATTGCTGGTATGTTGGTGGAGCAAAATGGGGAGGACCGAATCCTGGCGGCGTCATCTGGGGTGGTTGGTCGCGTGCGGGGGAAAATGGCTGACTTCCGGTGCCTAGGTGAGTGTTGTATTGAGTGTTGTACTGGTCATGTTGAGCACGATGAGTTCGGTTGCCGTATGCACCCAGCGCACTAGTATCGTAGTCTTGGTGTGTATTCATGTTTACAGTTGACGCCGTATTTGATGAAAATGGTGCGGGTGGTCCAGGGGCAGGGATCTGGTGGGTGGGGGGTGTGGTGGTACCAGGGCACTGCATCATCGGCGGTGGGTGTCGTCCCTTCTGACTTATATTTGTATATATCTCCCTCGAGGTCATAATTTCACACTTTTTCCCGAACGCGTGTTCCAAAATAAACAAACAATTGCCAGGTGTTGAAATTTTCGCAAGTTGTAAAAATTGCAATGACAGTTGAAAGGCAATTTGATAAGGTGTGAAAAACCGTTTATCACTGTTAACGCTTGACCGATATTAGTTGATATGGGCATTTGAGATGATAATTATGAGAAGTTAATGACGAGAAGTTAATTGTGAGAAATTTAAATGAGTAATAAAAATATGAATAAAACACTACCATATCGATCCAACATCGGAATATCTGAAAAGAATTCCTTCTTGTCACTTTGCTTTGCAAAATGGCAAATGAGAAAGAACTTAGAAATTGTCGAACACCTGAGCAATCTAGTGAAGGACCCATGACTGGGGGGATAGCTAGATAAAATACACTGAAAGATATTTCATATCAAACTGGAAAATTGAAAATCGGGTCGTTCGAAACATCGGTTCCCTCGAGGTTTTGGCTCGGTCCCTGGCGACCTCGAGCGATCGCAGTTTTACTGTAGTAATAGTTGCCAAAATAGATGTTCGCTGTTAGAAGTCAAGTCTAGAACTGATTTGCCCGCCAATATAAACGACCACCCTAGATCGAATACCACGTGGCTTTCACGCTCAAATGACCCACGCATTTGTGCTCATAACACGTTAAGACATTCGTTCTGCCCTATACTTCGTAACGGCCAGAACTATCAAATATCACGCACAACATATATTAAAGAAAAATGAAAACAATTTGTAATTGATAAGTATTTATTTTTGTTACAATCTTAAATTTTATCCGAAGACCCTTGGCCATTGAAAGTTGTAAACATGTATCCCAGTTTTTAAAAAAAAATATTTGACGAATTAATGCGCGCACCCCAGCGCTGTTAGAACGGCGGTGGTCAAAGACCTTACTTACATTAACATTTACAATCTACATCTAAATTACCTAGTTACCAATCTGCTCCAATAGCTACGGACTGCGTTCTTCGTATTAAGCAACTTGCTGAAATGAGCGCTGTAAATAATATTCGCAATATGTTATGCGGTTAAGATGGTGCGAATTACTGCGTTTTGTGTATGTGCGAAACTAAACTAAAAGAAAACGCAATTATTCTAACATCGACGAGTTTCAAAAGGCAATATAAAAACAGAATACGCAAATAGTTTCAAAATGAACGCGTACACAATTAAAATAACTACATGTATACATCTGTGCTCATATTTTGGCCGCGGCCGGGGAACTAGATACATGTACTATTCGTACCATAATTTAAAAATATAATCTGGGTCATCGGGATTCGGACAAGTTTATTCTACGGAAATTAACCTGGATAACATTTTAAAACCCTGAAAAGGCATGGATCGTATTAAAGATGCAATTAAATAAAAAGTGAAATAATAATATTTTATTGTTTCCTATAACCCGTCGTTTTGGTGATTGAAGCTTATTCATACGTATATTTTCTATGTTTAAAAAAGCCTAATACGGCTCTTACTTGACAATTTTTATTCAGATTGTTAGTATGGACTGAGTCGCATCAAACTGTACATGTGTCTGTTCATACTGTAACGTGCGAGCCTAACAAGGCCAACAGATCCCTTCAGCATGCTCGCTCCGGAAGGGGTCCACTGGACTTTATATACAGTAAATTCCCATTCAAAACGGAGCCCGGGCTTGCTAATTTGCATATTGCCAAACAAGTATATCAACGTACTTTGAACGTACTTCGATCTATAACGGAATGTTATACTATGAACGCACAGCGGCCTACAGCGTACCATTACAATACTATCAAGTTCACCTTTAACCATTAATAAATGCACATTATACACTGACAATTAAACTCAAAGCACGTTAAGTGTTGAATATAGTCATGTTATGCCAATTATGTTTTCCTGTCGGCGCTTGTGTCATTTACGGTTTTCCTGTAAATCCGTTGCTTAATATGTAGAAACAGGCTCAGTTTACAGACTTGCGGGACAGACAAGCCATTTACGTTGATTGATTTTTCAATAGAATGTCAATGTTTATCACATAGTTGTCAAAATGCTCCTATATGTGAACGTAGTCCATTAGTGCGTTATTTTTGAGACACAAAACCAAATGGTTTGTGTTCTTACACGATTCAGCTGACACCGACGAAAGTTGTCATCCCTGTACTAGTACATCGAATTATCCTATTCAAAAACGATTTCAATAATTTTTTGTGTTAAAACAATGTACTGAAAATCCTATTTCAGTATCGTCTCCGTTTTTTATTCATCCTTCTCGTCAGCTAACTCGTCCGCAATTTTGTGCGACCGACAGAACGTTTTTCAATTTACTTTGATAGTGCGCGCAAAATCGTTGTTTTTTTCTGCATTTTTTTTTTAAAAATGTTCGAAATTTTATGTTTGTTATTTGCTAATAAATAATTTATAACTGCAATAATTTGCACTGACAACTCCGTTTAGATAATATTTTGCTACAACATGGAACTAGTTGGCCGCAACATTTAACTTATGACTGTAATTTGGTTTGCAGAAACAGTCAAACCGATTGTCGATTTCTCGAATAGGAAATATGCCTTTGTTGTGTTTACACCGTGGCGATTGTGAGCCTGAATAAACGAATATGGTTTTTCCTGTATAATTGACTCAGAAAGTTCAAGATGTGCTTAATACCTAGTCAACAACCTTAGTAGTCCATTTGTAAATGTCCGAAGGTCAGTACTTCGGTCGGTCGGTTTGTCGAATTATTCTTTAGTTAGTTATCCTTGACCAGACTGAAGATGAATCTCGTGTTTATTTGTTGTTCATTAATCTTTTTGGTATTATTACGATATTAAACCAAAATGCAATCCCCCCACCACCAAAAAAGTCGGTAAACCATTCAGGAACATACATATGTAAAGACATTCCCGTATACGTTAACCAATAATTTATTCAAACTCGCCTTCCTTGTGATTGATGTATATTGTTGTTTCTATTGTGATTGTGCGCAGTTGGCGTAAATGATGAATGAGCATTTAGCATCCAAATGTTTATACGACTGGTGTTCAAAATACGCGGACAAGTGCTCTCATTTCCATAAAACGCTCTAAAGATTTTACGATATTTAGACCAGAGAATCGCGTATTGATGCAACAAAACTTACAGTTATATTAAATTTGTTAAAAGGTGAAAGGCAGTCGTCTCTAGGTTAACGTCGCTCAACTCTTATAGCTGATTGCGTTAAATATGACTCGCCATTAATAAAGCAACAAAACTTAAAGTGTCATTAATAACTTGTCAGAGAATCGCGTATTGAGGCAACAAAAACACTAATATTCACATAAAATCTGTTAACTATCTAAGGCAGCGTCGCTCAATGTAACCAGGACCAAAATGTCGATTTCGCTTATGTCTCATTGCGAAAAATAACACTCGCCAACAATAAAGCAACAAAAGTTGACGTGATGTTCATTACAATAAATGAAATTATATTGACATATAACCGTTCGGAAGTAATTTTGCTTAACTCGTCGTCTGGAAATGAGGATCAAGCAAAAATCAGCCGTTAAGTAATGTGTTTTAATGGAAATTTTAGTAAGGAAACAATGAAAATGTTATAGAAGGCTGTGGAGATATAGCAATGAAGAAACCACCGAGGAGTAAGTGGTATGCAAGGTTTCACGATGGAAAGCGAAGTGCAAGTAACGAAATATTAAGCGGCCGAGCATAGTGGGCTACGTGAAATGACGTTTGTTAACCATGAACCATTGCCAAACGATTTGTGAAATAACGGAGAGTGGACAGTGCCGGAACCGGAATTGTGTAATATTGTTTATTGTAAACTAAATATGAGCAGATTTTGTGCCAGATGGATAGCCTGTAATACTTACTTATTACCAGATCTATAAATATTCGTTTTGTTTCATTATGCTACGCTATATTCTGATAAAAATTCCGTAAACGTTTCATTGCGTTTCGTTTATGTTTGAAGATATGAGAGCACTTTTATGCGTTCTTTTTGAACAGTGAACGTGTCGTACGCACCACAACATGGAAAGGATATTTAAATGCTAATGAATCTATATCTATAATTTAATTGGTACTTAATTCATCTAATGTCGACCTCAATGATTACGTTGGAACGTATCTCTGTTAGAAATACACCTTAAATCCAGATCATAGATACTCATAATGAAAGATGAGAATTAATAACGTTTAAACGCCATTTTCATCGTAGCTGAAGTAGATTGATTTCGACCTAGGTTTAGGATCAAGATAATGTTGTATATCAAATGCGGTGGTTTAATTCATAACGAATAACACGTTTTGATTGGTAATAATTTAAGCGGAGAGGAACTTAATTTGTGTATCTTGAAAATATCATTCACTCTTTACAAGGTTATATTAACAGTGAATGCCAGAAGAAACTTCTTATGAAATGTGTAAGTGTTTGTAGAAATATGTTAGTAGTTGCCACAACGAAACCAAGGGTGTTTCTTTTAATTCCTGTCAAATTGGTCGTATTTGCTCCTTGCGCAAGAGGTTAATTTTAATTCATATCAAAGTGGGTGCATTTGCTGCATCTTGCGCAAGAGGTTATTTAAATATCAAAGTGAGTGTATTTCAACTACGCCTAAATGCAAAGAACAAGTTGCCTC
The DNA here is from genome assembly GCF_026914265.1 of Mya arenaria. Classification (NCBI taxonomy): domain Eukaryota; kingdom Metazoa; phylum Mollusca; class Bivalvia; order Myida; family Myidae; genus Mya; species Mya arenaria. The sequence continues at coordinate 38,706,158 of NC_069125.1, forward strand.
AAAACATGTATATACACATCCTATCTGTAAATCGGTAAAATCTTCTGTTTTCAAAGTTGTTTTTCTATTAAAAGATTCCGTATAAACATCATTCCTTCTACGCCGTTTATCTTTTTGAAGATATTTTTTATTTCATTTTTCATTAAACATGACCTTGCACTATACATGCGCTTTTAATTGTTTCAAAGATATAAACTCGCAATGTAAATACTCATTACTAATTAATTAAAGTAGCCATGTCATTTATATATATGTTTTAAAGTGTCTCATCCAATTTAATTAGATTCCTGACGTAAATGTAAAGTGTTCGCTATTGAACAATCAGCATGATTGAGCACGCGACATTGATCTGAGGACTGATTAGTTACGTAGTTACGATCTGACTAATGAACGGAAAGGCACCTAAGATACACTTAATTGTTATGTGAAAAGGTGACGGTTAAAGCAAAAACAAGCAATTAGTAATGAACGCTTTGTAACACTAGATTTACACGGAAAATTGAATTTTAAATGAATGTTGCTGCGCCTTTGACCAAGTGTTGTATAAGAATAGTTTTGTTGGTTTCAAGATGCTGTCTTTTCCTGCAATGTTGTGCCATGCCGTGATCTGGATTATAGTTTTTGTTTCCACAAATGGACAAGGGAGTAAGTTTATTTTTTTTCTCGTTCTTTGTCTATTTTAGTTAAAATAAAGATGACATAAAATAAACGGAAAGGAAAAATGGTCATTAGGTACAGCGACTAAAAGATCATTGTTTTTTTTTTTTTCATTTCGTGTTATAAACCTGATTCTAATAAATTAGTATGAAGGTATATTTTTATATATCAAAGCAAACCGCAAATGAAAAAATGTCAGTGTTAATGGGTTATTTTGCCCATTAAATGCAGCCATTACATATAAAAATGATTTCGAAAAAACAGCAACATGAAATTACAAAAACTAATCTAAATGAGTAATTTATGTGTGATTAAATCAAGATAATATTTTTCATAAACTAGATGTTTGTCGTCGAAACGTGAACAATGTCAAGCTCTTCAATGTAGTTTTGCTCTTTGACATTGAATGTTATTGCTGGAAAGTTGATTAATTAGTTATGACAGTGATGTCAAACAATCCGAAAAAGGTTACACAAATCATTACCTTGACCACTGACGTAAAGGCATCGCTCTTGCTCGCGAGACCCCGTTTTCTCATATTAAAAAATAAATACAGGGAATTTTGAGTGTGACCCTGACCTACAAACACGAATCGTAAACGTGTCACGAAAAGCATTTTGACAATTGACCCATGAGTGTGACCCTTTCCTTTGACATTAAGACATGTCTTGCATGCGACACGACGTCTTCTCACGGGAAGTTTTTAATAATTTATGTTAAAAAGATCGTAATGACTTTTATGTTTGACCAAATGATAGACCGGACAAACAAAAATACAAGGGATTTTGACCAATGACCTTTGGGTGTGACCTTGACCTTTTACCTATATACAATGGTATTGCATATGGGTCCGATTATTTTAAAATCCTTCAATGCATGGCTAAGTTACAGCCCGGACAAGCCAAATAGAAGCACTGACGATATTACGGTCGAGAGGACGCACACATTTACACTGGAACGCAATGACCAGTATGTTAAGCTCACCAAAAGAAGGCTTGACAATAAAACTGGTCACGCTTCTGCATCAGAGTTAGCATAAAGTTTATGGTTTCAGTTGGCAATCTTCCCGGGCGTTCATTGCTACAAATGTCACGAGCGCGTTTCACTCCTTCTATTGGACAGGCTGGTCGAGGTGGTAAGTATATGTATACTTTTGCCGCTGAAACTGTCACATAATAATATTAATTCCGTCTTTCTAAGAAAAAAAAACAATCGAGAGACTATGGTAGCCTTGGTGTTGATGTACTCGTCGTGCCAAACTTAGCAATTGTCATATCACAAAACTCTAACATCGTTCAAGATAATCAATTGAAACTTAGTACACGTGTTGCCAGGGACAATACGCCTATGTTTAGTTAACATTATTACACTCATAACTCAGAAGACTATTGTCGTTCACCCCATGGCGATGTTGATTAAAGAATCTTTCAATGCGATATAGCATCTAGTGAGATAAATAACTTGTGAAACACGCAATTATACGTGTATATAATAATGTATTAATTATCCTCTTTTTGTTATTTTTACCATTTTACAATTATTTTATTTCTGACATTCATGTTTGTAATATTTTTTATAAGTTCGAGATTGTGTATTTGTTTTAAAACCTAAATTGCTGTATATATGTATACGGTACATGACGCGTTATCAGATTTATAACGTTGCAGTTTTATCCAATAATGATAGTTTTTGATTCAAAAGAAATGTTTTATCATAAAAAGCTATATAACACTTCATATTCTAAAGCCCACAGTGACGTACATGGATGATAACTATGGTAATATTTAACTGTTTTTTCACAAGCCCCTACCTGGTTCCAACGAATATCGGCAATGAGAAACAGACGCACGCAAGGTTTGAATGCTACCCAACAGAGTACGGGAAATGGTGTCAGCACACCAACAACCACTCCCACGCTCGTTCCATGTAAGTCATCATTTCCATCAAGTGTCAGCGATAACAGCACTCGCTACACAGTACAATGCAACACGTGCCTGTAGAATACGATTTGAGACACAATTTGGTGGCCGAAAGATCATTCGTAAGTTCATAAATTCGAGGTATTGCTCCAAGCTAGATCTAATCAACAGATTATATAATTTGCATAAGGACCATTCCCTTGTTTCATTTGGAAGTACCAATTTAATGTTAATTTCTCACAACTAATCCAGCAATCCCACGACTACCACGGCGGCTATTGGGGCGGTGGAACAGGCGACGATTTCAGAATACCACAACCAACCCGGACGCCACAACAACAACAACGATAAGCAGCCTCAAAGCTGCCCGCCAGCGGCAGGTTGCTGAACGGAAGCTACAGCGGCGCATGTTTCGACGTCAACGACTTCAGGCGAGGGAAAAGAGGCTGCAGGAAAATATAAAAGCTAAGACCGAAAATTCATCGCCATCGCCACCATCATCGCCATTACAGAATATGCTGACAACAGGTATCCGCCATTGGTCAAAATACACTTTAATACACATTTGCTAATGTACCAATAGTCAGGGTCCAGTCATAGTAATTAATAACATCTAAAACAACAGTCATTTGCCAAAGTATAAATCCTGCTTTTATGATCAAATCTTAACAATGTGATCATGGTATGGTTCTTTTCATAAACTGGTCAAATACTTGCAAAAATGAATCATGAACAATCACGTGAACTAGTGTGTGCAAACAGCGTTAAACATTGATTCGTGATTTGAAAAAATAGGTCAAAACGTTATTTCAGACTTAGGGTTAAATACATACACATGTATATTGTTGATACTGATTTAATAACTTTTAATGTGTCTTTATGTATGCAAATTGTTGTGAAAAATGCCATCTCTTCCTCTATTAACAAGAAGTTTCTGGTGTGTTTTTTCCAGATGTAGCTGCTGGTGAACTGAAAAACTCGACCAACTCATCAGACTCTTCATCGAAATCACAGCTGTCATCGTGGGAACAGCAGAAGCGTAAAATGATTGGAAATTTCAGGAAAAAACAAGTTGAACTCGATGCGAGAATTGCAGCAGCTAAAAGGGCTATAGAAATTGTAAAATTAAGGGAAATTCGAAAAGACCTAGCCCAAAACCAAACTGTTAGTTTAATTGACAGTATCAATGCAAATATAAATTCACAAATAAACTTAACAAATTCGGACGGGAGTATGTCAAATGCATCTTTACCTCAATTTAATAATGTGAATAATTTCACTGAAGCATCATCCACATCTCCAAATACAGTGCCTCTAATTACCACACATACGATGATTGAAACAACGTCAACCCCACTTGTCAACCATTCCAATGCAAGGTTAGGCTTAGAAAGTGCATTGCACCAAACACATTCAATTGCTAATATCGGTGACCCCCTGGTGCCTGGCATGGAATTAGGTCCAGGAGAAGGCATACCACTTGGTATACCAGTGAGCTTTGTTCCAGTTGATATTAACACATTCCTGTCAGATGTTGTTGCAAAACCTGGTGCAACTGATACCAAAGACCTATTGTCAAGCGATCAGAGAAATAGTTTGCAAACAGAAGATAAGACACTCGCTCAATTCTGGCCTCCAAGGTTAGCTATCACAAGTAATGTCAATAAGGGACAGCCCCTCTTAGGGATTGAAAATGAGACCCCAATCGCTGGACATAGAAGTGGTATTCCCCTCGGGTCATCTAGAAGAGTTGGAATTAAAGACATCAACCATTTCGGGGAACCTCTCGGTTTATCAAAATCAGATTCCCCTCCTCCCATACAACGTACAGAATTTATAAATTCTATACTTGGCGGATTAAGACAGCATATTCTGTTTCATCGAAATCACCATGAGCATGGGTCTAGTGAACCTCTAAATATTGACCTTCTCGGTGAACAACTAAAGCCATCGATTGGTCATTCTGGTGAACCACTAGAGCCAACAATAGGTAATCCCGGTGACCAACTTCAGCCATCATTTGGCCATTCCGGTGAACCAATGCCACCATTGATTGGTCACTCTGGTGCACCACTACCGCCATTATTTGGCCATTCCGGTGAACCAATGCCACCATCGATTGGTCATCCTGGTGAACCACTTCAGCCATTAATTGGTGATTCCGGTGAACCATTTCAGCCATCAATAGGTCATCCTGGTGAACCACTTCCGCCATTGATTGGCAATCCCGGCGAACCATTACATCCATCTATTGGCCATCCCGGTGAACCAGTAGGGCCATTAATTGGTCATCCCGGTGAACCACTAGGGCCATTAATTGGCCATCCCGGTGAACCACTAGGGCCATTAATTGGCAATCCCGATAAACCACTATCACCGTCAATAGACCATCTCGGTGAACAACTACCACCATTAGTGGGTAATATTCCTGCAAGAGAAACATTCGGAAACCAACCTGTCACAGACACGTTAGAGCCGTCGAGTAGTAGCTTAAACGAGGGTGTTCCCTTACAGTCATCATTGGGCCAACCCCTTGGCGAATCGAATCAAGGAGAACCAATCGGTTTAGGTCCCATCGGTGGCACACAAGGATCGGAACCTGAAAATGAATGGGCGGATATTTCATTTGGTGCCAGTCAACCTGTCACCCAATTCCAGGATGTAGATTTAAGTACTTCCTTTGCCTCTGATGAACCGACTAGTTCGTCTTCTCTGGGTCAAGGTCAAGGCGGAATACAAACACTTAACGGTGGGTTCATACCAAGAATAGAACGTCCACCGGAATCAACGAGTTCTGTTTCTGGTGCGGAGATAAGGACGCAAACCTCTCAGTTGTCTCAAATATTCTCTGGTATATCCTCAAATTTAAGACGGCCATGAAATACTAGCCTGTTGTGCTTACTTTTGAATTGTTATATTTATATTTATTTATGATCGTTTGATTAATTATTTGATAGATAGATATCCTGTAATACTTACTTATTACCAGATTTATAAACATTCGTTTTGTTTCATTATGCTACGCTATATTCTGATATAAATTTTGTAAACGTTTCATTGCGTCTCGTTTATGTTTGAAGAAATGAGAGCACTTTTATGCGTTCTTTTTGAACAGTGAACGTGTCGTACGTACCACAACATGGAAAGGGTATTTTAATGGTAATGAATCTATATCTATAATTTAATAGTTACTTAATTCATGTTATGTCGACCTCAATGATTACGTTGGAACGTATCTCTGTTAGAAATACACCTTAAATCCAGATCATAGATACTCATAATGAAAGATGAGAATTAATAACGTTAAAACGCCATTTTCATCGTAGCTGAGGTAGATTGATTTCGACCTAGGTTTAGGATCAAGATAATGTTGTATATCAAATGCGATGGTTAATTCACAGCGAATAACACGTTTTGATTGGTAATAATTTAAGCGGAGAGGAACTTAATTTGTGTATCTTGAAAATATCATTCACTCTTTACAAGGTTATATTAACAGTGAATGCCAGAAGAAACTTCTTATGAAATATGTGTTTGTAGAAATGTGTTAGTAGTTAGAAGTGTTGCCACAGCAAAGCCAATAGTGTTTTTTTTAATTCCTAGCTGTCAAATCGGTCGTATTTGCTCCTTGCGCAAGAGGTTATTTTTAATTCATATCAAAGTGGGTGCATTTGCTGCACCTTGCGCAGGAGGTTATTTTTAATATCAAAGTGAGTGTATTTCAACTACGCCTAATATATAGAGAACATGTTCCTCAATACATGTATATACACACCTTTTCTGTAAATCAGTAAAAATCTGCTGTTTTCAAAGTTGTTTTTATTAAAAGATTCCGTATAAACATCATTTCTTCCATCTTTTTGAAGAGATTTATTATTTCATTATATTAAACATGACCTTGCACTATACTAATGCGCGTTTAATTGTTTCAGAGATATAAACTCGCAATGTAAATACTCATTACTAATTAATTTAAGTAGCCATGTAATTTATATATATGTTTTAAAATGTATCATCCAAATTAATTAGATTCCTGACGTAAATGTAAAGATTTCGCTATTGAACAATCACCATGATTGAGCACGCGACATTGATCTGAGGACTGATTAGTTACGTAGATACGATCTGACTAATGAACGAAAAGGCACCTAAGATACACTTAATTGTTATGTGAAAATGTGACGGTATAAGCAAAAACAAGCAATTATTAATAAACGCTTTGTAACACTATATTTGCACGGCAAATTGAGTTTTAAATGAATGTTGCTGCGCCTTTGACCAAGTGTTGTATTAGAATAGTTTTGTTGGTTTCAAGATGCTGTCTTTTCCTGCAATGTTGTGCCATGCCGTGATCTGGATTATAGTTTTTGTTTCCACGAATGGACAAGGGAGTAAGTTTTTTTCTCGTTCTTTGTCTATTTTAGTAAAAATAAAGATGATATAAAATTAACGGAAAGGATAAATGGTCATCAGTTACAGCGACTAAAAGATCGTTTTTTTTTTAAATTTCATTTCGTGTTATAAACCTGATTCTAATAAATTTGTATAAAGATTTATTTGGCACATATATAAGACTAAACTGCAAATGGAAAATTGTCAGTGTTAATCGGTTATTTTGCCCATTAAATGCAGCCGTTACATATAAAATATGCTTTTGAAAAAAAAAATGAAATTACACAAAAATAATCTAAATGAGTAATTTATATGTAATTAAGTTAAAATGATTTTGAGTTTTTATAAACTTTTTGTCGGCGAAACGGCAATGTCGAGCTCTTCAGTGTAGCTTTGAGTTCTGCAATTTGACCTTGAATGTTATTACTGGAAAGTTGATTAGTTATGACAGTAATGTCAAACAATCCATAAGATAAAACATCATTACCTTGACATTTGACATAAAGGCATAGCTCTTGCTCGAGATGATATATTTTAAAAATATCCTACTGTATAACCAAATTACGGACCGGACAAACCAGGATACACCGAATCTTGACCAATGACCATTGAGGGTGACTTTGACCTTTGACTTATATACAATGTTACACATGGCATATGGCAAACATATGGGCCAGATTATTTTAAAATCCTCCAATTCATAGCTAAGTTACAGCACGGACAAGCCGAAATGAATCACTGACGAAATTAAGGTCGAGAGGACGCACGCACATACACCGGACCACAATGACTAATATGTTAAGCTCACCACCAACAGGCTTGACAATAAAACTGGTCACGCTTCTGCATCAGAGTCAGTATAAAATTAATGGTTTCAGTTGGCAATCTTCCCGAGCGTTCATTGTCACAAATGTCACGAGCCCGTTTCACTCCTTCTATTGGACAGGCTGGTCAAGGTCGTTAGTACTTGTATACTTTTGCCGCTGAAACTGTCCCATACTAACATAAATTCCGTCTTTCTAAGAAAAAAAAAACAATCGAGGTACTATGATAGCCTTTGTGTTGTGCCAAATTTAATATTATTCATATCTCATAACTCTAACACCGTTCAAGATGATCAATTGAAACTTGGTACACTTGTTGCCAGAGACAATACGCCTATGTATATTTAACATTATTACACTCATAACTCAGAAGAGTATTGTCGTTCATTCAATGGCGATGTTGATTAAAGAATCTTTCAATGCGATATAGCATCTAGTGAGATAAATGACTTGTGAAACACGCAATAATACGTGTATATAATTATATATTAAGTAACCTCTTTTTTGTTATTTGTATCATTTTAGAATTATTTTATTTCCGGCATTCATGTTTGTAATTATTTTTTAAGTTTAAGATGGTGTATTTAAAACCTTAAATTGCTATAAACATGTATACGTGACATGACGCGTTATCAGATTGATAACGTTGCAGTTTTATCCAATTATGATAGTTTTTGATTCAAAAGAAAAGTATCGTTAAAAGCTATATAACCCTACATATTCTGAAGCTCACAGTGAAATGGGTAATAAAAATGGTTGTATTTAACCGTTTCTTTCTCAAGCTCCTATCTCGTCCCAACGAATATCGGCAATGGGAAACAGAAGGATGCAACGTTTGAATGCTACCCAACAAAGTACGGGAACTGGTGTCAGCTCAACAACCACTCCCACGCTCGTTCCGGGTAAGTCAACATTTCCATCACGTGCCAGCAATAACAACGCTCGCTACACAGTACACGTGCCAGTAGAATACGATTTGAGACACATTTTGGTGGCCGTTAGATCATTCGTAAGTTCATATTCGAGGTATTGCTCCAAGCAGATCTAAGCAACATATTATATAGTATGCATAAGGAAAACTCCCTTGTTTCATTTGAAAGTACCAATTTAATGGTAATTGCCCACAACTAATCTTTCTTAAGCAATCCCACGACTACCACGGCGGTTACTGGGGAGGTGGAACAGACGGCGATTTCAAGATACCACAACCAACCCGGACGCCACAACAACAACAATAGGCAGCCTCAAAGCTGCCCGCCAGCGGCAGGGTGCGGAACGGAAGCTGCAGCGGCGCATGTTTCGACGTCAAAGACTACGGGAGAAGGAAAATAGGCTGCTGGAAAAAATAAAAGCCAAAACCGAAAAATTATTGCCATCGCCACCATCATTGCCATCACAGAATATGCTGCAAACAGGTATCCGTCATTGGTCAAAATACACTTTAATATACATTTGCTAATGTACCAATAGTCAGGGTCCAGTCATAATGTTGAATAAGGGTCAAACAGATGTTCATTAATAACATCTAAAACAACAATCATTTGCCAAAGTGTAATTCGTGCTTTTATTATCAAATCTTAACAATGTACTCATGGTATGGTTATAAACTGGTCAAATACTTGCAAAAATGAATCATGAATAATCACATGAACTAGTGTGTGCAAACAACGTTAAACATTAATTCGTGATTTGAAAAAAGGTCAAAACGTTATTTCAGACTTAGGGTTAAATACAAAAAAATATTTATTGTTGATACTGATTTAATAACTTTCAATGGTTCTTTATGTATGCAAGTAGTAGTGAAAAATGTCTTCTCTTCCTCTTTTAGCAAGAAGTTTCTGTTTTGTTTTTTAGTTGATGTAGCTGCTGGTGATCTGAAAAACTCGACCAACTCATCAGACTCTTCGTCAAAATCACAGCTATCATCGTGGGAACAGCAGAAACGTAAAATGATTGAAAAAATCAGGAAAAAACAAGTTAAACTCGATGCGAGAATTGCAGCAGCTAAAAGGGCTATAGAAATTGTAAAATTAAGGGAAATTCGAAAAGACCGAGCCAAAAACAAAACTAATAGTTTAATTGATAGTATCAATTTAAATATAAATTCACAAATACACTTAACACATTCTGACGGGAGTATATCAAATGCATCTTTACCTCAATCTGATAATGTGAATATTTTAACTGAAGCATCAGCCACATCTCCAAATCCAGTGCCTCAAAGTACCAACGAAACAACGTCAACCCCACTTGTCAACCATTCCAATGCAAGGTTAGGCTTAGAAAGTCCATTGCACCAAACACATTCAATTGCTAATATCGGTGACCCCCTGGTGCCTGGCATGGAGTTAGGTCCAGGAGAAAGCATACCACTTGGTATACCAATGAACTTTGTTCCAGTTGATCTCAACCCATTCCTGTCAAATGTTGTTGCAAAACCTGGTGCAAGCGATACCAAAGATCGGAGAAATAGTTTGAAAACAGAAGATGAGACACTTGCTAGATTCTGGCCTCCAAGGTTGGCTATTACAAGTGATGCCAATAAGGGACAGCCCCTCTTAGAGATTGAAAATGAGACCCCAATCGCTGGACATAGAAGTGGTATTCCCCTCGGGTCATCTAGAAGAGTTGGAATTAAAGACATCAACCATTTCGGAGAACCTCTCGGTTTTTCAAAATCAGATTCCCCTCCTCCCATAAAACGTACAGAATTTATTAATTCTATACTTGGCGGATTAAGACAGCATATTCAGTTTCATCGAACTCATCAAAAGCATGGGTCTAGTGAACCTCTAAATATTGACCATCTCGGTGCACCACTACAGCCATCGATTGGCCATTCTGGTGAACCACTAGAGCCAACAATAGGTCATCCCGGTGATCCACTTCAGTCATCATTTGGCCATGCCGGTAAACCAGTTCCAACATCGATCGGTCATCCTGGTGAACCACTTCAGCCATTAGTTGGTGATTCCGGTGAACCATTTCAGCCATCAATCGGTAATCCTGGTGAACCACTTCCGCCATCAATCGGTCATCCTGGTGAACCACTTCCGCCATTGATTGGCAATCCCGGTGAACCTTTACGGCCATCGATTGGGCATCCCGGCGAACCATTACGGCCATCGATTGGGCATCCCGGTGAACCATTACGGCCATCGATTGGGCATCCCGGTGAACCAATACGGCCATCGATCGGTCATCTTGGTGAACCACTTCAGCCATTAATTAGTGGTTCCGGTGAACCATTACAGCAATCAATTAGCCATCCCGGTGAACCATTACAGCCATCGATTGGCCATCCCGGTGAACCTTTACGGCCATCGATTGGGCATCACGGCGAACCATTACGGCCATCGATTGGGCATCCCGGTGAACCAATACGGCCATCGATTGGGCATCCCGGTGAACCAACACGGCCATCGATCGGTCATCTTGGTGAACCACTTCAGCCATTAATAAGTAATTCCGGTGAACCATTACAGCAATCAATTGGCCATCCCGGTGAACCATTACAGCCATCGATTGGCCATCCCGGTGAACCACTATGGCCATTGATTGGTAATCCCGGCGAACCATTACAGCCATCGATTGGCCATCCCAGTGAACCACTATCACCGTCAATAGGCCATATCGGTGGACAACTACCACTATTAGTGAATAATATTTCTGCAAGAGAAACATTTGGGAACCAACCTGTCACAGACACGTCAGAGCCATCTAGTAATAGCTTAAACGAGGGTGTTCCCTTACAGCCATCATTGGGCCAACCCCTTGGCGAATCGAATCAAGGAGAACCAATCGGTTTAGGTCCCATCGGTGGATCGGAACCTGGGGATGAATGGGCAGATATTTCACTTGGTGCCAGACAACCTGTCACCCAATTCCAGGATGTAGATTTAAGTACTTTTTTTGCCTCTGATGAACCGACTAGTTCGTCTTCTCCGGGTCAAAGACAAGGTGGAATACAAACACTTAGCGGTGGGTTGATACCAAGAATAGAACGTCCACCGGAATCAACGAGTTCTGTTTCTGGCGAGCAGATAAGGACGCAAAGCCTTCAGTTGTCTCAAATATTCTCTGATTTATCCTCAAATTTGAGACGACCATGAAAAACTAGCCTTTTGTGCTTACTTTTGAAATGTTATATTTATATTTATTATGATTGTTTGATTAATTATTTAATGCGGATAATAAATGCAAACATATTGACATGCTGGCATGCCGTTGTTATTTTGACAAAGCATATCTGGGGAAATTTTGGACCCAGTTTATATATCCAACACACAGCCCATTGCCAGGTTCGTTTTTTACTCAACTCAACGTCAACGACGTACAGTCAGTAACAAATTATCAAAATCTTGAATTTAGTGCAACAAGCTGTTTATTCGTCAAGAAGGGTTACAAGTTGATGGTGTACAAAAATTTCATATCACAATCCGGAAAACAATATTCTGGCTCACTTTCGATGAACATCAACACGTCAGCGTAGCACAAAAAATGTCATCGTTCAGAGTAAACAATTTGAGCAAACTAGACCATTTCACGTCTACCGACGTCGGTGCAACATAAATCTGTATTTTTCTTTTTTTACACGTAAAACTTGTCTTGTATTTTGAACGTGATTCTATGACTGTCTTAAACAGTGGATGATAAAAGCACTATCGGGAAACAATGAAATTCCCCATCAACGCTTCCCGATCGAGTGTGAAAAATGTCATCATGAACCATACTAAGGTTTCTCCTCTAAAGAACTTTAGATTATTTTACAAGAACTTGGACTTCGTTGTTTTTGAAAGTAACAATAATAGTAGATTTTAACCGAGTCATTTATTTTCGGTGCGGGGTGATACAGGAATCCAGTGGATTTCACGTGAAATCCACTCAAAACGTGAAATCCACTCAGAACTCAGTTAATTTAATGAATAATTTATTTTTTTATATACATATTAGAAAGTGCCTCATGAAGGGTTTATTTTCAAATTTTATTGAAATTGGTCAAAAAATAAAGAAGATAGAGCAATTTTTCATTTTTTTCCAAAAATAGATCGGAAATCGAGGTGAAATCCAGATTCCGATAAGTGAAATCCACTTATAACTCATTAATTTTAATAAATAATTTTCTGTTTTTGTATATTTATTAGAAAGTGCCTCATAAAGGGTTTATTTTTCAAATTTTATTGAAATTGGTCAAAAAATGAAGAAGTTAGAGCAATTTTTCGAAAATAGATCGGAAATCTAGGTGAAATCCAGTTTTCGAGAAGTGAAATCCACTCTTAACTCAGTTTAATTAATTAGTAATTCTTATTTTTTGTATACATTTTGGAAAGTGCCTAATGAAGGGTTTATATTTCAAATTTTATTGAAATATATCAAGAAATGAAGAAGTTAGAGCAATTTTTCGGAAATCGAAGTGAAATCCACATTTTGACAAGTGAAATCCACTTTTTCAGACGTGAAATCCACTCATAACTCATTTATTTTTAACAAATTAATTTTTCTGTAGAACAAATAATTGAAAGGGCTTCATAATGGGTTTATATTTCAAATTTTATCCAAATTGATCCAAAAATAAAAAGTTGTAGACCTATTTTGAAAAAAGATCGGAAATCGAAGTGAAATCCACATTTTGACAAGTGAAATCCACTTTTTCAGACGTGAAATCCACTCATAACTCATTTATTTTTAACAAATTATTTTTTTGTTGAACAAATAATTGAAAAGGCATTATCATCGGTTTATATTTAAAATTTAAATGGAATTGGTCTAAAAATAAAAAAGTTATAGACCTATTTTGAAAAAAGATCGGAAATCGAAGTGAAATCCACATTTTGACAAGTGAAATCCACTTTTTGAGACGTGAAATCCACTCATAACTCATTTATTTTTAACATTTTTTTTTTTGTTGAACAGATAATTGAAAAGGCATTATCATCGGTTTATATTTCAAATTTAAATGGAATTGGTCAAAAAATGAAGAAGTTAGATAAATATATTGAAAATAGATCTGAAAGCGAAGTGAAATCCACATTTTGACAAGTGAAATCCAGTATTTGGGAAAGAAAAGTGTAAAGAAATAAATTCAATCAAGTATCTTAAAATTAATACAGTAGTTGCTTGTGTCCGATGATTATATTTTAATGTTTTTATGTTTTATTTACTTACATCAGTATCATTTAATCCGTTTTAGTCGAGATCTCTTATATAACATTAGATCTAATATCTGAATCAGTTGAGATGCAATATATTGGTGTGTTTTTTACTGTAAGTAACCACTATCCAATATATTAGTTCTATAATATCGTTTAATAATTACTCTTGTCTTTGATCTATATCTATCAAAGACGAGGATCACGACTCTCACGTGCCGTTACTTTCGCATTTAGCGGTTAAGGTGATACATCACATATCCGAGAAAGTTGACATAACATACTCGGCGGTAAAATTAAAGAAGTTTAGTACAATGGCAGTAATTATTTTATGCCGAAAAAGAATTTGAGAAGATATGGTAAGTATAAAATGTATCAGAAATGGCAATTGTCATTGCTATGTTTTTATTTTTATGTAGTATGTATTTTTCATGTAGTGTTGGATATACGTATTATTTGATATTTAAACGGATAATTAATTGTTTCTGTGTATTTTGTTTTATTATATTTGGATATTTAAAAGGATAATTAATTGTTTCTGTATATTTCTGCTGTATTTGTTCATAAAATGGGAACTTTTCCGTGTAGTGTATGCCTTGAGGCTTGTGCACTTGACTCAATTTATTGTGATAATTGTAAGTTGTGGTGCCATCGTACATGTTGTCAAATGGGCAAGCTTGAGCTTAAGTCTTGGGACCAACGTCATCTCAAGTTTGCGTGTATAAAGTGTGCTTGTGTCGGGGATGAGTACAACTACACAGCAGCACTGAATCGGTAAGTGTAATATATACTTAGCATATTTTATAATATGCTTATTATTGAAAACGGAGACGTTTTATATGAGTTAATGCAATATTTATTCATTTCAAAAATATATTTCATAATAAGTTTAAAAGTACATTAACAATCATGAATAGATATTACTACATCTTTAAATGAATGAATGAAGCACATTTGAAAACATAAATAACAACTATATAACAACAATAAATTAATAAGTACGTGTTTTTATAAGCACATTTGCGAACTACTACTACTATTACTACAACAATAAGCATATTTATAACTAACATCACAATAATTGCTTTTAGCTCGTATTAATCTGTGAAATTACGTAATATGTTTCCTGATGGCGTGAAAGTATTTAATGTGTCCTTTGTTTTTGTAGTGCACCATGTCACTGTGATAGTCCTTATGAAATCTTATGTCCTTCATTTCAATGCATTTTACACTTTTTCGAACAAGATTATTGATGCGTTTTCTCTGTGCGTTGAAACTTTTTTTGCTTAGAAATTTGTCTTTGAAGTTTCCCCTTTCTGTTTACCTGTGTATATTTTTTTCATATTTTGCTATTGTTTATTTTGTGTAATTATTTTCCTTAACTGTTGTGAACATACCTTTTCATTATCTCTCATTATTGTAAACCAAGTTAAACATATGATTTCACTTGGTGTAACTTTGTTCTGTTGTATTTGTTTCTTTCTTTTTTTTTT
Organism: Mya arenaria; assembly: GCF_026914265.1. Taxonomy (NCBI): domain Eukaryota; kingdom Metazoa; phylum Mollusca; class Bivalvia; order Myida; family Myidae; genus Mya; species Mya arenaria. The sequence continues at coordinate 38,721,592 of NC_069125.1, forward strand.
AAATTTTTTATGATCACGTATATCAACCAATGTACATGTATAAATAACCATAAATAAATGTCTGGCATAAACAAATAATTCAAAACAATTTTCGGATTATTTATGAAATTTTTAATATTTTCAAAATTCGAAAGTAAAAAAGGGCCATGATTGAGGGCGCCTCCACGTGGTATGGCCTGGGTGTGTATGGATATTGTGTTTATCATGAAAAAAATTAAACAATTATGCATACACAACAAAACGCCCTCACAATATAACTTCAACTTTCTTATTTTTGGATCAATTTGAATAAAATTTGAAATATAAACCCATTATGTAGCCTTTTCAATTATTTGTTCAACAAAAAAATAATTTGTTAACAATAAATGAGTTATGAGTGGATTTCACGTCTCAAAAAGTGGATTTCACTTGTCAAAATGTGGATTTCACTTCGATTTCCGATCTTTTTCAAAATAGGTCTATAACTTTTTATTTTTGGACCAATTCCATTTAAATTTTAAATATAAACCGATGATAATGCCTTTTCAATTATTTGTTCAACAAAAAAAATAATTTGTAAAAAAATAAATGAGTTATGAGTGGATTTCACGTCTGAAAAAGTGGATTTCACTTGTCAAAATGTGGATTTCACTTCGATTTCCGATCTTTTTTCAAAATAGGTCTACAACTTTCTTATTTTTGGATCAATTTGGATAAAATTTGAAATATAAACCCATTATGAAGCCCTTTCAATTATTTGTTCTACAGAAAAATTAATTTGTTAAAAATAAATGAGTTGTGAGTGGATTTCACTTCTTCATTTTTTGACCAATTTCAATAAATTTTTTAATGTAAACCCTTTATGAGGCACTTTCTAATAAATATACAAAAACAGAAAATTATTTATTAAAATTAATGAGTTATGAGTGGATTTCACTTCTCGAAAACTGGATTTCACCTCGATTTCCGATCTATGTTTTGAAAAAAAATGAAAAATTGCTCTAACTTCTTTATTTTTTGACCAATTTTAATAAAATTTGAAATATAAACCCTTGATGAGGCACTTTCTAATAAATATACAAAAACAGAAAATTATTTATTAAAATTAATGAGTTATGAGTGGATTTCACTTATCGGAATCTGGATTTCACCTCGATTTCCGATCTATTTTTGGAAAAAAAATGAAAAATTGCTCTATCTTCTTTATTTTTTGACCAATTTCAATAAAATTTGAAATATCAACCCTTCATGAGGCACTTTCTAATATGTTTATAAAAAATAAATTATTCATTAAAATAACTGAGTTCTGAGTGGATTTCACGTTTTGAGTGGATTTCACGTGAAATCCACTGGATTCCTGTATCACCCCGCACCCATTTATTTTCTGTATTTTTTCTTTCGGTTAATTCAAAATAACCTCCCTTGAATATTCTTTACGACAAGCGCCTAGTTCGAACAAAAAAAATAATGTTAAATAATATTTTTGCAGTGTTTTGCTCCATATAGTGCATTGATCATGCACAATGAACACCATAGAAGAACAACCACCTTATAAGGATTCAAAAAATGAAAAGAATACAAAGGTTGTTAGCTTTTCTGACGTTTTCTCTCAATATTTGAGACAAATATTTTGAAGATGTCAAATGAAAATGAAATATCCTTAAAGTTAAACTTGTTAGAGCTCCTAATAAGTCGGTGACATAAAAGCAATTCATTTTTTGATTTAAAGGCTAATATTTACGTTCACTTTGTCCTTTGTATATATGCTTAGATAAGGGATGATATTCATATTGGAATTATGGCGTCATTGTTTATTTAACATTGCACTCCGAATGGCTTACTTTAGTGCTATTTTCTGCCTGGCCAATATTTAAGTGTTGCATCGTTTTTCAAATTTCTGTCATGTTGAAATGTTTGCCAAGGATTGCATCATCAAATTACAAGCAAATCTAACATGTTTCACATGTGTAACAGAAAATAGCAGTATTTTAACTTTTATAGGCTAAGAAATATTTTCATATACTTTCTGTCAAAAAACTTATTTAAAAATTAACTTCACATACTTGGTTTTTACACTGGTTGTGACCCATGTAAGGACACTTTTGAAGTCACATGATTCCTTACTCTGACTGCGCAGTGTTGGTTTAAATATAATTTGTAATGTATGTTACTATTTAAAGGTTTTTGAAAGTGACTTGGGTGAAGCTGGTGTTGAAAGTTCACAGTGCATGATTGAAAGATTTCTTGCATCGTTTTCATGTGGAAATATCACATTTACTTGCTATTTTAAACCAACAATATATCGTATAATTAAAGTGTTTTAACTCTCAACTGAACTGTTATAATTATTTCTAGGCATGATATTCTTGTTAAATAATGAACTTGAATAACTTTGTTTATAAACTTAACCCAATAGATAACTCTGTAGCATAAATATAACCATTCTGCTTCTAGGTACCAACAATTGAAGACTTTGTCTTTATTAAACCGATTAGCAGAGGAGCCTTTGGGTAAGAAATACTTTAAAGTTATTGCTTAGATGTTATTCAGATATCCAAATCATTTAAGTTTTTCAATTATTTTTTTAAGTTTTCTATATTTTAAAAAAGTCTAGATCTAGGTATTATTAAAGCTTTTTGGGTTTCATATAAAATAATATGGCATAAAAATTCCTAAGTTGACCCAAAACTAGTGTTGGGAATCGGTTCCAATTTTACAATCGATAATCGGTTCCACTCAAGTAACCGATTATTGATACTACAATCGTTTTTTAAAATACTACTGAGATAAAACCTAAAGTGAAGTTTTATTCATGCACATTATTAAGCTCTTAATCATTATATGCATATATACGTTATGTCTATGATTAAGGTAATTAAGTGTTATATAAAAAATAGTTCATTTTTACTTGCTCATTGAGGCTTTCATCTGCCATTTTGTTAAAGATGACGTCTGAACACTTACTTACATTTTTTTCTTTCGATGATCAATTATAACCAAATACAATCGATTGTCGCCGATTTCAGGCCCAACCAATCGATTTTCAATTATAATCGATCATCGGAACATCACTACCCAAAAATTCTGATATTTTTTCCCAATTTTTACTACCATCCTTTTCCCTAAAGAGCTGAAAAAACCCAGATGCTGTAACTTAAATGTTTTCAGGAAAGTGTTTCTTGGACACAAGAAGAATCAGACGGACACTGTGTATGCAATCAAGGTCATGAAGAAGTCTGACATGATCAACAAAAACCTGACTAGTCAAGGCAAGTTTGCTATTGTTTTCAATATTTCAGTTGCAATTTATTATTTAAACCAAAATTATTATCTTATGTACATGTATTTAAGTAGTTCAACACAACATACAAAAGTTGAACTTGTATGTACATGAAGTGACTAGTTGTGTACTTCATTTATTGCTGATTTTAGTAAAAATCAAATTCCGTTCTATCTATCTCTGGGCCTATGTTTACATTATTATACCAATACATTAGTGCAAACAGTTAAAAGGTTTGGTATCACTATCATTATATCAAACATGTACAACCCTGTGTTAAACATTGGGCTCTCATTCGGAACACATCGGCCATTTTCCATTGAAAACAACCCAGATGTATGTCGGTATATCAGTAGAAGTAGTTCGTAAAATTTTAGATAAAAGTATTTATTAATTGTAGTGTTTTAAGTGCATTTTCTATATCTATATTATTTTATTAATTAATTGATTGCCAGTGTAGTGTTTTATTGCATAAATAATTAAGATTGCCATAAGTAAGGTCATTATGTTTAACTGCTGTATTGAAATCAATACTCAATCTTATTGCAGTGTAGTTAAATATAAAGATTTCTGACATTGTAAATGGACCAAATACATCCGAGGTTGTTTTCGATGGAGTTTTGAATGATTGTGCTCGGTCTTAGCATTCTTTTGTTAAAACAATCAGCAACACACCAAAAGTTTAATGCATGTTCTCAAACATTTATCTCTTGTCATTTAACTTGAGTGTTCATTTACTTGTTGTCGATTTAATTTAAACTGCTATTATTCATATTTTCTTGTAAATTTCTGAAGACGAACATGAGGCCCATTTGAGAATCAACCAAAAGATATTGACCAAAACAAATTGCCTTTCATCCAACATCCATTTAGTTATGTTTAAATATAAATCACTTTATATGTTAGTTAAACATGTATATGATTTTTATTTTTTACCATATATACATGTAGTATTGTTGATATGATTGGTTTTCCCTGACAGTGGTTACAGAGCGAGATGCAATGGCAAAAGTGTCTAGCCCCTTTATCGTGAAACTGTTCTATTCCATACAGTCCCAACAGAACATCTTCCTGGTAAGGCCTTACAATCAGAGAATTTGGAACATTTTTTATGTAAAGCATGAATAAAAATATATGTCATTTAGTGTCAAGCATTTTTAAGATGCTTCTTTTTTCTAGAAAAGGATTTTTGTTATAAAAAAATGAGGCATTGTGATTTGAATTGTAATTTTAAACTTTAAGTCAATTTCTGACACTTCCAGTTTTCATTAAAATTTTATTGTGTGATATTGCTAGTCCCGAGAGTGTACATGTATGGCAAGACCCATAACTGGTTTTATATTTGTGAGGTTGTGTCCTGAAAAAAACAGTCAAGTATTTGCGCTGCTTTCTTGTTCATTAAATTGATTAATTCATTTCACAGTACATAATTTAAGATTTGGCTTTGGCCATATTAAGATGAAATATAAAAAAAAATATCGTGCAGAATATTTGCAGCTGTAAATTCAGGATGCCAAAATCATTAAGGATTTTTGAATGAAATTGAAAAGTGAAATTACTGGTAGCCTGACCACATATGGCACTGGAATCGGCACTGTGCTATTAAAAAATGTTTTCCAATACCATTTTTGGCTTTCAAAATTATTTTGCTCGTTATATATTAGTATTTTAGCAATTTGTTTTTTTGTGCGGAATTATGGCAAATATATCCCAAGTTATTGTATTATTGTAACATAGATGATAAGTATTTTTTTCAAAATTAGATTTGTCTATGAAAAATTTATTCGGCTATGAAACATTCATCAACCCCTGTACCTCAATGGTAATGTAAATGTTAAGTTCATACACTGATTTTTTTCGTTGAAGATTATGGAATACCTGGTAGGAGGAGATGTAAAGAGCCTTCTTGGTGTGGTGGGCTACTTTGACCAACCAATGGCCATAATGTACGTGGCTGAGGTCACCCTGGCTCTTGAGTACCTCCACAGCAAGCGCATCATACACAGGTACAGCAATCAAGTAGTAAAGTATACACACTCAACATGATTGGTTTACAGTTGATGCTAAGACTGTTGTCTGATTGATAAATTTCGGTCTACTTACACAGCGGAGGAAATTGCCAAATCAGTGATAAAAAGGGTTCCCCTTCAGTCATTCACGATTTGGAGACTTATGACAATTTATTGCCTGGTTTTTCAAATACCTTAGTAAAAATCTCCTGTTCATAAGGAGTTTTTTTACAAACAATCTAGAACTACGGTTGTGTACTTGAAAGATTGATATAAATCCAACTGTTAAGATAATTTTTAAAGTTGCTCATACTCGAGATATTGGGGCTTAAATATATGGGGGTTTTTTGTGTGAAAATTTTCCACCTAAAGTTGTAGTAGCAATTCAAAAGGGCTTCATTTCCTGATTGGGAAATGCTGAATAACTTTTCCTGTGTGGTTTTCTTGCGGATTGGGAAATACATGTAGGTTCTTTTAAATCTGAGAACGTCTTGTAAATTTCTTGATATCTCAAGGATCAAAAAGTAAAATGAACGCTTTAAGATTGTCCATAGACTTTATATCCTTATGCACAGGACAATTGAATGTTAAACAAGCTTTTGTTTCGCAATTACATGCAAAACTATGTAGACAAATTCCCTTGTTTTCGGATTTGGCATTATCCTCCATTGTAACATAAAAGTGACCACTTCTTGAGATAACCTTTTTGGCACAAGTCTTCCTCAATAATAATGGCTACAGATAAAGGTCTTTGATATACCGGGTAATATCCATTGAAATCTTATTACTTCCAGTGGTCTAAATACGCACAAGTCTGCAAACCTTGTACTGTTTTGTAGGGCTTGCTTAAAATCTATTTTTTTACAGCTGGGTGTTTCTTACCATTTCTCTAACAAATTAGTCTAAAAGATTTGGAGTTTGGGGATATTTCTGCAAAAATGATAAAAAAGCAATATATACGATTGATTTTCAATGATTGTTTTCTTGGTACACGTAGTAATGAAATATGTTTTAAAAAAATGGTTTGGCTGAAAAGGTTACACTGAGTTCATTTAAATTTCAATTATTATTTTTTGATCTCTGATACTCTCCCATTGTTCACCTAAATTTTTTAACCTGAAAATATTTGATAATGTAGCCCCAGTATGCCTAATTTCAAAATGATGTCACCATCTTCTTACGTCAGTAAGGGTATGTTCTGTTCAAGAGACCTGAAGCCAGACAATATGCTGATCACAGACCGAGGCCACATCAAACTCACAGATTTTGGATTGTCCAAGTTCAACATGAGCTTCAGTAAGTCTTGCTTTGTAATACTCCCCTTTAAGGAATCTTAATCTAAGAGACTATTTATGGTAAAGCTGTGTTGGTGTTCCCTCTGTGGTTCTCTTATTCAGCTATTCTATTTCTATTCAAATGATTGCCTTTGTTTTACAAAGCTTACATAAGCATGTACATGCTTGTACTAGCAAATCTATTCTTTTTTAACGATCAAGCATGCTGTCTTAGGAAAGATTACTGAACTCCATTATCACAGATAATACCCAAAGGGCTTCCATTTAAAAAATGAACCTCAGAGAACATTATTTACTTTTATTAATAGATTTTCTCTGGGAAGTTTAAAATCTGTAACATACAAATGTTTCCCACACAGGTTGAAGCACAACATATGTAACACCATTGTTTGACTGTGCTTAATAATTATTATACTTGACTGTCTAAGGTTGAAGTACATGTAACAAAAGATACATGTATATGCTGTATTCAATCAAACAGGTACATTTTGCCTTGTCATACGGCTATTGAGCTTTTGGAAGTCAAAAGTCCGGGCCAAAGCCGGAAGAAATAAAACTTGGCCTCTAGGTATTGTGCCATGCACTATGTTACTGCTAAGTGCACAAAAATATAAATAAATTGGGAACTTCATACAATGTCTATGATGAAGTGAATATAAAATTGGATTATTATTATTGAAAATAAAAGCCAATGAAGAATGTGAATTGATAAATCATGCACAATTAGTGCAATTATGTTTTTGCTAACTTAAGCACTGACATAGAGCATGCAGTATTTAATTTTCATTGGAACAGTTTGTGGGTCATGTTGCAAACAATATAACAATTCCTAACTTCACTTTAAACCAGGGGCTGTATTCATAAGGCTTCTAAGTAAAAATTATGGAATTCTTAACAACGAATATTTTAAATACCCCCTATATTTCATAAAATTTATTGATATGCCTTTATTTATTGAAATTTTTTATTGCTTATTTTCATATCTTTGGTGTAAAATAAGACTGTTTCCTATCTTAAAATTCAATTTATAAAAGCATTTTTTCATTCAGTTGAAATTGTTCACCAAGATGATTTATGCATACGGCCCCAGATATTCTGTTTTGATTTGCCGAAGCAGCGTTACTAAGTCACATACATAGGTACTGTTTGGTTGACTACTACAATGACTATGTTAGTTATTTGAATAACATCTCATCCTCTTTTTCAAATAGAAAACACCATTAAAACATTGAAGATTTATAGGAGAATGTAAGTTTTATTATTTGTTCGCCTGTCCATTTTTATTTTATTTTTTACATTTGAGATGTTGAGAGCCCATGAAAATTTACCCTGATGGACTTGAACCCAACATTTGCATAAATGGCTGACACTTATATTACATGAACACCCACCAGCCCTTAGATCCGATCACGGTTTTAATAATATTATTTTGCATTACTGTATTCTACAGATGCTGATGTACCCATGACCCCTAGGACACCGATGCCATACAGCTTGAAGAATTACAATGCACACCGAACTCCTGGGCAGATCTTATCCTTGAGATCATCTCTAGCTTTTGTGAGATCATTTATATTTGTAACTTTTATATCTACCTATATATTTTAATAAGGCAACCTTTAATATCACATTCTCTGATTTTTACTTCACCTACAAGTTTATCTATGCTCACTGGCTATGTGTGATTCAGTTTTAAAGATTCATATGTGCCAGATTCAGTCTTAAAATGTTTGTGTTCTTAAAAATTAGCTTATAAATAGTTAAATACTGTTATGTTTAAACTCCCTAATCTCTCTTCTTTAATGGATAAGAATAAAGGCTAAAATGAGTCTGTGAAGTCAATTGTATGTAGATTTCTATTGATACCCAATTTCTTGTATACTTGCAGAGCAGTGATGGTGACCAGTCTAGTTCCTTGTACAGCCCCCATCCGATGGTGATGTCTCCGCTTGCTGAGGTGTCCTTTAATATGCAGCAGAGGCAGGCTGGCCCCGCCTCCCACGCTACACCATGTCGCCCAACCCGTGACTTGGCAGGCCCTGGAGCCCACAAAACTCCCGGCCCTGCCCACCAGACACCACGGATCAACCCCAATAGGTAATCTTGCCTCACATGCTTTACCATGTTAGCCAACCATCAACCCTTGGTCCCACAAAACTCTGAGACCTGCCAACCAAACACCAAGGAAATACCCCTCTTGGTTATATTGTCTCAAACCTTAGCCCATGTTGCCTCATTCACAATTTGCCTCAGGGCATGCAACACCACAGACATACCCACCAAACACCAAGGATTCACCCCCTCAAGTGATCTAACCTCCCAAGTTACACCATATTACTCAACCTACAAAATATTGACCTCTGTGCAAATACCCATAGGCAGACCGCAGTACCAATCAGACACCTAGGATACACCAAAACAGGTAATTGTGCCCTCCATATTGCCGCACCAACAACATTTTGGGCATAGGAGCTTACAACACCACTCATCACCACCCTTGGGCTTCACCCTCACCTTCACTTAAATATTCTGCTCAAAGCACAATAAGCTTGGCCAAGACCCTAGGGATTCACCAACGCAGGGCATGAGAAAATATGTTTTTGCGATTGAATCCTTTGTACATAAACAAGGAAACATGAAAAACCCACCAAGCGCAAAGAATCAGAAAAGTTTGACTATAATATATACATGTATATATATATAAATGTGCATACATCAAACTATTTATAGGCTACTGAAGCAGAAGTCTATGAGGGATGAGCTCCTCTCTCAATCTGCATCCAAGGTCTTGAGTTGTCACAGTATGCAAGCTTCAACACCAGGCCGCACAGCAAACAAGGTTGCTCCCGTGTCCAGCCTTATGACGACACTAGAGGTATGTACTCATTTTATATGTCCTAATACGCTCTCAGTCATCATCCAAGATCCTGGCATTCATGCAAAGCATGACAGCTAAGCCATACAGACCTGCTCCAGTGGCCAGCCTTGTGTTTACAGTAGGGTATTCAATGTCTACTTTACATGTATGCAATGTCTACCCTTGAGATATGCACTATCTACCCTTGAGATATGCACTATCTACCCTCAAGGTATGCAAAGTCTACCCAAAGAGTATGCAATGTCTACCCTCAAAGTATGCAATGTCTACCCTCAAAATATGCAATGTCTACCCTCAAAATATGCAATGTCTACCCTCAAAGTATGCCATGTCTACCCTCAAAGTATGCAATGTCTACCCTCAAAGTATGTCATGTCTACCCTCAAGGTATGCAATGTCTACCCTCAAAGTATGCAATGTCTACCCTCAAAGTATGCAATGTCTACCCTCAAGGTATGCAATGTCTTCCCTTGAGGTGTGCCATGTTTACCCTTGAGGTATGCAATGTCTACCATAATGGTACTTGTATTAATGTGTACACTCGAGATAATCATATGCAACTTTTACACTCTGGCATACATGAAATTGAAGTGTTGCATGAATGTATATATGTAAGGAAACTAGAGAAGGTAAACTCAATTTTGTTTTGATCCTTGCCACATAATAATTGTACTGTGTGAGTGTTAATAACTACTACATGTATCATCATTGTTCTCAAAGAAGTTCAGTCATAGCCCTTGTTTCATTGGTGGCAGGTTTGTAGCCATTTAATTAATGCAGTATCTGATTAAACAAACATTGTTAAGTAATGATGAATGTTTCAGGCGTCAGCAGACTGGACGCAGTCGACAGGCTGCAATATGGAAGATGTGAGCAGCTCTGTCAACATTGAGGACATTAGCTCAATCCATCTAGCACGCCCTATAGGCCTTTCATGTAGAGATAGTCTTGATGTCAATTCTCATCTCGACTCCATTGGAACGGAACAAAGCCAAGATTCGGATGATGTTTTCTTTGGCAATTCTTTCAAGTCTTCTGTAACTGGGGAGGTTTCGGAGAATTCAATAATTAAGCAGAAAAATGTTGGAAGCTCCGAACGTCATAATGGGAAATGTTCATGCAAGGCTGACAGAAGGGAGCGCCATTGCTCAGAGTGTGACAGCCACTGCAAGGTGCCGTCAAGACAAGAGCGGATGACTGACGATACTCCCCAGATGCATCGGACTGACGAGTCTGTGTGGAGCTCGTACGCAGCCAGGAACTTACGGTCGTTGAGACATGGGTCGTATTCCGAGGATACTGATGGTGATAGTGACAATAAAGAAAATGGGGGAATCACTAGCGTAGAAGGTAGCCAATGCGAAGTTTTTGGTCAAGTGAAAGAAAAACAAGAAGTACAGCAACTGCGACATTCCCTCAGTTTTAGTGTTTTTGATGACATAAAGGCCAAGTGTGGTACAAGCAATTATCAAAGAAGTAAACCAAGAAAACTAGTCAAAACAAAAAGTTTTTGTTATCCTTCTGATGAGGAGAGTGACTCTGATGTAAGTCGATACCAAGATCGTGTACGGTTTGCAAGAAAACGCAGTTTCTGTCATGTTGAAGTGAGTCCTGTACGGCGTACGCATAGTGCAGATTCTGGGCTCACCCAGGAGTTCAGAATGTTGAAATGTGGGAGCAGCGGGGAACCGCTGTATAAGAGGAGTAACTCCATACCACGTACAAGGATTAGATTTCCTAGTGGTCAGGATGGTAAAGAAAAGCCATCTTGTCATAAACCTGGAGCATCGGGTCGGTGTAATCCTGATAAAACAAGGCAATGCCTTGACCGAATCACTACCGACTGCAAGAAGTTATACAGCTCAGATAACTTGGTGTCCCTGTCGGCGGATGAACAGAGACTTGTAGAGGGACATAGTGACACGTCGGAATCTGAGAGAATGACATCATCAGGAGGTAAATCTGGGATGCACAGTGGGGACGAAGAGAAATCTACAGGCCAGGATTCTAAATGTGTATCTGAAGATTTTCTTGATAGCCCTATCTTCACACAGATGAAATCTGAACAAAACAGGCATGATAATCTACCTCAAAAAGGACCTGTGATTGATAAGCGGATTGCTAAACTTCAAAAGCCTTTTGCTTCTAGTTTAAAATCGGAGGGTGAGGTTGATCCATTCAGCCCAAACCTGTCTAGTATCCAGGACAGCTCACAACATGGTTGGATGGATATGTCTGTGTTCACGCCACCACCTGAGGGGAATGTTCTGAACCAGGAGAAATGCGGGTATGTGTGCTGGCATTATGCATGAATGTTTTTTAGGGTTCTATTAGCTTAATTCGTATTTTCATCTGCTTTCTGATTTTTCATCTCTGTGTTGCCTGCACGGTATACAAATAGGAATAAATATGTCTGTCATCATGGTCTGCATTGTCATCACACTTGCGTTTCAATCAAATGCTGACTTATTTACAATCACATTTTTGTGCTCTTTTGGATACCTATATGACTAAAAAACCATTAGATGGTAAAATTACAAAAAAAACATTGGCAATCTCCTGCTTAGAAATTTGATCTTTGCATCTTTTACGGTGAATCTGTTAATATTATAGGCTTTGATGTAAATATCTATATCTGTGTCAATGTTAAACTTATCTGAAGTTAGAAGAATTAGTATAAATTGACTGTAAGTGTAATGTTTGCTTTGCTTTAAGGTAAACAAGCTCCTGACCGACAGACTTGATTTATTTTCGGCCTTTTCTAAATTTGTTTCAGGTCCCCACAAGCCCAGCATGAAGCCAAGCCGCTTTTTCCACCTCCTGCGCCAAGGACAAGGGTATGTGTTTTAAAGTCAGCTGATAAATAACTTCAATGGAGAAAACTGCGGTGGTTGAAATTGGCACAAGCTCCCTAGCCCTGCACTGATAAAATGCTTTCCCAGCTTGGTAAAAGTCTTAATTTTATAAAGTCAGGCTTGTTCAAGTATTCTTATGTCATTCATGAGTTTGAGAAAATGGGCTTGTTCATCTAAAAGTCTAATTTTGATATAGATATACATTTAAGTAACACATTGCATTTAAAAAACAACACTGTTTCAAGCATTCTAAGACCAGAAAATCAAAGCCAGGATTACCTAGGGTGGTGGTCTCCCATCAAGATAACACAAGATGCCTCTTGTACCACGCCCTACAACAGTTGAGCATCACTTATGATATATCCTCTATTTACTGTTTCCAGCATCCATCAGGCAAGAAGATCCCGGCCAATATTAACCTAGGGGAGAGAACCCCAGCCAAGCTAACGCAAGGGGACGCCTTGCGTCATCGAAATACCTCGGAGGGATCCACATCTTCTTGTATTGCTATGACTCCAGAGCCTTATTTGAAGGTCAGTCTTTAATTGTCTTGTTATTAAAATTGAAGAATGCTTTCATAGATGTGAACACTATTATTTAGACATTACTACAGGGAAGTCAAGATAAAAATCAAAAATAATCCTGATATAATGTATTAGGATAAAGAGCTTTCAATTTAAAACCACTGGTATTATACTTTTGTTAAGTTTGTTTTTGCTGGACATTTGTGTTCAATATAGTTAAAAGGAAATGGATATAAATGTCTTTGAGCTGGATGTAACTGGCTGTGAATCCATTTCAACAGGGTTCTTAGCCTATTAACTCTTGGACTTAATTAAATATTCAGGATCATGAATTTGGGTCTTTTATTATTTGTTTACTAATAAACTCCTTATTCAAGCAATTTTGAGCCATAATTTGCATGTGTTTGAAGATGTTAAAGTATTATATTGCTTGTAAAAAGTATTGTATTACATTTCATCACCCAAGTGCAAGAACTCAATAACTGCATATATAGAAAAGCAATTATTCAGTTTTGGCATTAAAACTGTTTATTGAGGAATGCACCAAGAATGATTGAAAAAAGAACTGATTGTGCATATAATGTTTTGAGTCAATCATTTCAATTTCTTCCAGGTACATTTCCAAACCCCAGATGTAAAGCGGACTCCTTGTGCCCCTGTTACCCGGTTCCATTCATTTTCACATCCCCTTAAGACGCCATACAGGACCCCTAAGTCTGTGCGACGGGTCCCACCCCCCACAGAAGAAGAAAGAATTCTGGGGACACCTGATTACCTTGCCCCTGAAATCCTCCAGCAAAAACCACATGGTATTCCGGATATGCTTTTTTTATTTCATGTTAAAAAAAGATAATCAAGGAACAGGAAACTTCATTTTTATCAGCACTGGCAATTTAGTCACATTTGCAATTTAAAAGCAATTGTTCTTGGTAAACCTAATAAAATTCCCACAACATGATTCATGTAGGTACATGTAGGTACATTTTAACATTTGTACATGTTCTGTTACCAAATGTATGTGGTAAAACACATCTCAGTTAGTGGATACTGTTTTTTTATCCCATAAACTCTTGATAAACTGCAAAAACTGAGTTGGAAAAATAGGGTTGAATTCCATTTTAATATATACTCAGAAGTTGCTCTGGGCTAGTATTCATAAAACATGTAAGTCATTTCTTAACAAAAGAATATTCAATTTGATCTCAATTTCCGTTATTTCTCGTAGCCAGATTAAAAGAAAAGTAAAAGTGATTTTAACCTGAAAGAATGTTTGTTACATAAACATAATAGTAAATAAAGTATTTTAGATATAACTAAGTTATTATATCATATGACAAGTGGATACACTGGTTTGCGAGATGGTATCTTGTGTTGCATTTCTGGTTTTGGGGCATATGAATTAGGTCGTAGACCACCAAGCAAGATAGGTGTGTTTCCCCCACCTATTCTTTTGCCAACAGTATAACACCATACCAAAGTTTTCGATAGATATTATGTGGATATTTCCGCCAGGATGTGATTAAAAATATTACGTTGTCCGCACCATTGACTGGTTAATGGATACTTACGAATAGTCTGAGCCTACTACAAGCGTTGAAATGGACTTTCTTTTTTATTCACTGCATATTAAACATAATATTTATTTTTTACTCACTGTAATTTTTCTCACCATTTTCCCGTGTGTATCATCTTTCATTTTGAACTAATTACAGTCAAGTTTCATTTATATAGCGTAACACTGTGCTAACGAGTGTGATGTGTTTTATGCTGTAAAAACTGTTCTCAGTTGTCATTAAGGACATAATTTTCAAGCCTGATATTATTTCGAAGGTCCCGGTGTAGACTGGTGGGCTCTGGGGATCTGCATGTTCGAGTTTCTGACTGGCGTGCCTCCCTTCAATGACGAAACACCGGAACTTGTCTTTGAAAATATATTAAAACGAGGTATGCTTTGCTAATTTTTATCCTTATAATATTCGATATTTGTATTGTGAACATTATCAGATTGTGAAGTTCATTGCAAACGTGTTGCATTAGCACAGACAAATGTTGATGGAAAATGGAAACCATAATTATTGAAGAAAATGCTATTCCTATTATTCATGTAGATTATCTTCTACTCATATTGTGTGCGGTATACCATTTAAGTTATGCAATCTTTATATATTACAATACCATTATAAAAATACCCAGATAATCAATAATTCTCCTCCCCCTTCAATTTAAGACATACCGTGGCCAGAAGGGGAGGAAGCTATCAGCCCGGAATGTCAAGACGCCATCGAGGCTCTGCTTAACCCAGACGCCATGCACCGACCTGGGGCCAGAGGTATGTACTTTTGTCTGTTCAATATTTTTTTTATTTAGATTGTTAATTAGTTTTGTTAACTCTTGTAACAATGAGTGTGATTTATTGTTTGATCATCACTTGTTTGGTATGTAAACTTCTTAAAAGATAGAAATAGTTATATATTAATCAGTTCATACAGTGAGTCTGACAAAACAAGGCATTAGAGAAATGCTTTGTAACTTGGGACAATTATGAATGATGGTTTGATAAACAATCCTTAGTTAAGTCAAACATGCTTTGATATTAAAAAAGTCTATATTAAAATCAAAGTTTTACTTGGGGACTAAACAAAATTGTGTTTTAAGAACAGTACAGGACATTTATTTCCAAGAAGGTGATAGACCCATCTGGCAAAACATGTACATATACTATGGCGACAAAAGCAGCAATAACACAATAAACACAATTTATGCAAAAAGTCATAAATGATTTATAATAATGAATACATAATTATGCAGACATAGAGAGGTGCACTAATAGTTAATATTTATCGTTGTCTTCATAAGACCACTTGATTCAGTTACTGTGTAATTGTTAACAAACATATAAATGACAATTGCACCAATCATGCTTATGATAAATTGTAGTATGGTCATTGATAGGACAGGCCTCTATGTTTTTAAATGTTTAGGTACATGATTCACCAGAAATCCAAATGCGAATACTGAGATTTTTGGTAAATGAAAAATAAGTGAATCAGAATCATAATTATGTAGATTATGCACCTTTAGACAACCACAAATAAATTAGTGTACTACAATAAACCAATATGTCAATTTTTGTGTCGCCTGAAAAGACGACATATAGGGGTTACTTTTGTCGGCGGCGTCCGCGTCCCATTTTTGCTTGTCCGGGGTATATCTCCTAAACTATAAGTGGTATCAACTTGAAACTTCATATGTACATAGATCTAATTGAGGGCAAGTGCAGTGCACAAGAACTGTTACTCTTGCTTCCATATTTTTAGAGTTTTGCCCTTTGTTATTTTTCATGCTTAAAGTTTTGTCCGGGGCATATCTTGTAGAATATGAGAGTTATCAACTTGAAACTTCATATGTAGATAGATCTCATGGAGGGCAAGTGCAGTGCACAATAACAGTAACTCTTGCTCTCTTAGTTTTAAAATTATTGCCCTTTGTTAATTTTCATGCTTAAAGTTTTGTCCGGGGCATATCTTGTAGAATATAAGAGTTATCAACTTGAAACTTCATATGTAGATAGATCTCATGGAGGGCAAGTGCAGTGCACAATAACAGTAACTCTTGCTCTCTTAGTTTTAAAATTATTGCCCTTTGTTAATTTTCATGCTTAAAGTTTTGTCCGGGGCATATCTTGAAGACTATAAGAGGTATCAACTTGAAACTTCATAGCTAGACAGATCTCATTGAGGGCAAGTGCAGTGCACAATAACAGTAACTCTTGCTTTCTTAGTTTTAAAGTTATTGCCCTTTGTTAATTTTCATGCTTAAAGTTTTGTCCTGGGCATATCTTGAAGAATATAAGAGGTATCAACTTGAAACTTCATAGCTAGACAGATCTCATTGAGGGCAAGTGCAGTGCACAATAACAGTAACTCTTGCTTTCTTAGTTTTAAAGTTATTGCCCTTTGTTAATTTTCATGCTTAAAGTTTTGTCCGGGGCATATCTTGAAGAATATAAGAGGTATCAACTTGAAACTTCATAGCTAGATAGATCTCATTGAGGACAAGTGCAGTGCACAAGAACCGTTACTCTTGCTGCCATATTTTTAGAGTTATTGCCCTTTGTTAATTTTCTTGCTTAGGTTTTGTCCGTGGCATATCTCGTAATCTATAGGAGGTTTCAACCTGAAACTTATTCCGTAGGTATATCTGATTGAGGGTTCAAATGCCACCTACACTTGAAAGTTAAATGGCAACATCATTGTCTATAAATGAATAAAATGCCAATCTAACCGCTATAATGTCTACAGTAAATAATTTGTCAGGCGACACATCCGACTCGCGGAGTTCTAGTTTGGTCTTAACTGTCTGACTCACAAAAATGCCCAAGACTCCATTGGCAACAGTCAACAAACTTTTTTTTAACTGTGGCCTAAACTATACCTTGTTGTCTCATTACAAAACTTATTATGTATATGTTCCAGTTGTGCGTCATATGCCGGTGTTTGAGGGTATACACTGGGCCCACTTACTGGACTCTGAGGCACCCTGGGTCCCCGAGCCCAATGACGCCACTGACACCACATACTTTGAAGGTACCTGCACCTTTTACTTAAGCTTATCGAGTTTTATGTTGGAATATATACATGTCTTTAAACTATTTTTGGATAATGCTGAGCTTGTTTGTATATTTTTAAGTTTGAAAATTTAGCCCTCTCTCACTTCAAAATCAAACGTCAGGGCTCACAGAGCAGGGACACAAATGCAATGATGCATACAATTTGACCAAATTTTCTAAAAATTACAATTAACTGTCTTTATATCTTTTTAGGCAGATAATAATTACTTTTTTTGGTTTCAGTGTAAGATCGCAATATATTTCTTCGAGTTGAACCCAAAAGCAAATATTTCACTTGTGTCTAAGCCACTCATTTTTTGGTGCTCACTTGGTGCTGACTATTCAGCAAACTTACACTGAAACAAACAATTATCCTTTATATATTTGAGATACGTTCTTGTTTATTTTCAGCGCGAAATTTGATGCAAAATCTTCTTGTATCTGACGTGGATTTCTGAGTGTTGGATCTGCTGCTATCGGACGTGGATTTCTGAGTGTTGGATCTGCTGCTATCAGATGTGGATTTCTGAGTGTTGGATCTGCTGCTATCAGATGTGGATTTCTGAGTGTTGGATCTGCTGCTATCGGACGTCAATGTCTTTTTAAAACTCAATTTTTTTCTCAATGTCTCATATTTGCAAAGTTACCACACTTGACTTATCATCTTCCATCAAACCGCTCCCCCTGTAAATATGTTGGGCCCTTGTCACATTCTGTGATGGCTGTAGTTATTTCAATAGCTGAATATACTTGTTCATAAGAATTCTTATAACATATTCCTATTATTATGACACATTGATTATGACGTAGCATATTTTTGGTAACCGGTTAGTTATATATGTTATTATATTGTTGGTAATAGTTTTTGTTAATTCTTACAACATGTCAATTGAGCCGAAATAGTTTTTGTACTTACCATGACACTGTCATTGTATTCATAATTTTACTTTGTTATCTTTTACTTATTAGAAGCAAACATGGATTTATTAACCAATTTTTCTTGTCCTCTATATATACTTTTTACATTTTGTACATTTCTCATTATGTTGTCTCCCTTTTGACTTTACTGTAAATTTGTCATTATTCTTATTCCTATACTTCATCTTTTTCTTCACCAAAATTTTTACCGGAGCAGAACTTGAAAACTACTTGAAAGTTTTCAATGAAACTTGGAACATAGATAGATACTGATGTAAACTTTTGCATCCTCATAACTGGGGCACTTTATATCAAAATTGTCTCCTCTGGTTCATCTTTCTTATAATGCAAACTTCTTTTGATAGGGACTATGTGAAGATTAGCACTCAAATAACTCTAGGGCACTTGATTGCAGTTATCTCCCCTTGTTTCTTTTGTTAAGTTTGCAGATTGTCAGCTTTAGAAGAAAATGTCAGGTTTTCGTCATTGCCTTTTGCCAAAATTTTTAACTTTAGCCATTCCTCAATAACAGTTAAAGAATCTGTCTTTGATAACATGAATCAATCTTATGTATGCAACTGAATCTTGATGCATGGTACCAAAGACTATGTTGGCTTTGTTAATTATTATGTCCTTTATTCCACTAAAATAAACCCCACAGAATAAGCTATGTGACCGTCTTGTTTGTTTTTGTTTAACTCAAAAATGTGCTTTTTATGTAAAACACTAGTCAATTAATACTTCTTACACTACTTTGTAATGAAGTGAAGGAGAAAATATTCATATTTCATATAAAGTCTATTTAGTAACTAGGAGATCTGGTGCGGTATTCATAAAACATTTCCTAACTTAAGTCAATTTCGTTTATAAGAAATATAGTTTTTATACTCAAATTAAAATACATGAATTATGTTATTTCTACATAAAAGTGTGTATTTTGAATTTAGTTTATGAAGTAGTTTTAACATTTTCAAGACCAAATATCAAATGAATAATGAAATACTTAAATTAGGAGGCTGACTTAAGAGTACAGGCTCTGTTCTAAATAATTATAGTGAGTATTCGGTGCTAATCCAGTGGTGTATGCACTTTATCATGTATATGAACTTGTTGTATCTATGTATATAATGCTTGTTACATCATTCCTGTGATACTGTTAATATGTTTTATGTGTATTGTGTGTGTCTATGTAATTGTAAGCTCATAAATATTAAATACAGATTAATTTACTTTTACGGTTTGGAATTGCATATATTAAACTTACTGGTACATGTATACTGCATATATTTATGGAAATTGTACATGATATTCAAGTGGGTGTAAATGATCTGGCCCCAATTCCTCGAAACTTCTTAAGCTTAACAGGCTTAAGTCACATATATCAATTAGCCAAAATACATACTGAAAATAGATTTTGATAAATGAAAAATGGCTTACTGTCATAATCATATAGATAATTCCTACATAATTTCTAAAAATTCTTGAAGAAGTAAATATAACACATTTTATAGAGCAACAAAAATAGTGAGAATAGCTTAATCCTGTTATAAGAGACTAAAGAAGTTTCAAGAAATTGGGGCCTGTCTCATAACAAAAACATGTTATACCCTTATATACTGTATGTGTTCCCTCTTTTCTTCGATTGTTATAGATGATATTATAGATGTTATTTATGATGAGCTTGGGCGACTATAAATTAATTGTTAGATATTTAGCCTCTCCCGCCCCCTCTTTCCCTTAAATGTTACTACTCTTAAAAATGTTGAATTAGGGTCTATATCGGGCCAGGAATGGCGTTAATTCATTTATACGATGCTAATGTATAACATTCACATGTAAAAATTGCGAATTGTTACGATTGTGTTCGTGGCTTGTCTAGAAACACATGTTTATGGCCCCTTCAATAAGAAAGAGCATGAACACATATTCAACGGTGTAACAGTCATTTAAGAAAAATAAAATGTCACCCCAACTCCCACCCCCATTGAAAAAGAAATTGGATGATAATCTTGTAATTAATTAATAATGGCCTTACTAGAAATAGTGAAACCGCTAGTTATTAGGGTTTTAGCTAAGACTTTTGGAAGGGTGCTAAACCCTGTCCATTTTGGATGCACCCCTCTGCCTTCTTGAAGACGAGCATGTGCACATTCTACCTTCCTGGGACTGTATGTTTTAGATAATAAATAGTAATATGCTTCGCTTAAAAGCTGAATATATTAGTATAAAGTCAATATATCTTGCATTTGAATGCTCAAACGACTTCAATTTAATTAATTTCTAACATTTATTGTGAAATTAATATCTATTCAAGTTCATCTCCGCTCGAAACAATGTGCCTTTTTACGCCTAGTACTCTGTCCCTTCTCAGCAACACCTTGCCCTTTTAAAACCTGGCTAAGACCAAATAGTTATATCACAGACATACGTACATATATCCTAGGTTATATCTACCCACAATAATGAGAGTTCGACATAGATAGATCATACGTGTTATTATTTTGACATTTGTTATGTATCCTTGCAACGAGTCTGCCAAGTACAAAACACGTCTGACATCCATTTAGATGGACTATGGTTATATCATGCAATTTTTTTTTGCTGCTCTGATTTTCCCAGAAAAGCACCTCATAAGATAGCTTTGATGTCATTGTCTCCTTGTCGTCGGCGGTGTACAAAATACGTCCAACTTCTCAAATTAAACTAAGTACACATGTCTGCAGAAGCTATTCGCACTTGTGTAGCAGACCCATAATTTCGGATTAAATAATTGTCGAGTTATGCCCCATTTTAAATGAAATCCCAACAACGGACGAGCATTGCCATTGGCTCGCGAGGAACTGGTTCAGTATAAAGTCAAATGTAATATGCTTGCTTTTGCACATAATTTATTTTCCATGGACGATATTATGATCATTACTATTTGGGCATAAGGTTTACAGAGCCATTGGAATTGTGTGCGAATTGCTGAAGAATTTGCTTAAGAATGCAAAATAAATAATACGAAATAAAACGTGTTTGTTATGCATTAATTGCATCATTGGACTTGCATGTTCCATTACTGGAGCACCATACTCACATCATCATATGTAAACCTTTGTAATAGTTTTCAATATCAAAATTCTTGTTACCAACAGACTTCTTAGCGTGAATTATGATTTAATTAATTGTTTATGCGAGAAAATATTTTGAAGCAGACCATTTTTAAGTAATGCACGTACTTAATGGATGAATAATCATGGACAGGGTGCCCTCAATCGGTCTAATATCCTCCGGGGGATAAAGTGTATTCATTTCAATAGTTTCATGGGTGCACATAAATATTGCTCACGGATTCACGCAATAGAAGCCGCTTTTTGTTTAATGCTAAATGTTCGTATTCACTTTAAATCAATAACGTTCATCGAACTAGTGCTGGTAATTTGACAGCGGGACAGCGGACGTAATAGCTACACAACATAACACATGTCTATGAAGGTAAAATGGGAAGTTGGAAACATTTTGACGAATCTATGTGCAAAACCACGACCACGCTACATTCAGCAAAATGTGTTACCTTAACTCGTAAACTTAACAGATTAGGCAGCCGTGTTAGTCCTTATTTCTGGATGTGTCGCGTTCAAGTCCCCCGTCCCTACATCTTAGTTCATCGCTCCGCCGTACTTGACGTCATCAATCGTGTGGTTCTACATATATGCTAATAGTTTATGTTAACACTATTTGGATGTAGGCATATTCAATATATCTGTTTGGCACTGGGGGGGGGGGGGCATTTATAATAACAGTGACAAATATTGTTTCCACATGATTCAAAATTGAAATGTACGAAACAGTTTAGGACACGCAGTTGATCAATGTGTTTCTAAACTACATGTTTTACCGCCAGATTAAAAGATTACCGTGCTAATACTAAAGTTAATAGGATAATGAAACAATCTAAAGAATCATGTAACTGAACCCCTGACAGTCAAAATATTTATTTGCTTTATCCGCCAAAATTCAATATCCAGTTAATGTTTACTTTGAATGTGATGAAATGAAAGTCGTATGTTTAGGTCAATGGAAGTTCATAAGATTGTCATATTCTTGAGCCATTGACAATGTTGTTAGATTTTTATGCCTGATTTAAGAATTTGATGCTCAACTCGTAAAGTTTTGAAAGTCCAGCGTCTGACGTCAAGAAATGTTGATGTCAGTGGATGGTTCTTTTTTCTTTTTTTCATTAAATCTTCATTAGTACTTTCAGGCCTTTTAGTCGATAGTTTCCCAATCAGTTCTTTTTTAAATGTGGATGTTCACGGGATATGATTTTGCTTTGACGACTGACTTCTTAAGAAACTGTCAATTTATGAACAACTGAGATGCTAAACGATACAAAAAAAACACAACAACAATAGAACGGAAATAGACTTTATCAAAAATCTCAAGATTCGGTCAAGCCAAGCCCGGGTAAGATCCTCGTCCTGCGGGGTCATCACTGCTAGTAAAATCCCCGCCAAATGCCCCCACACCATATGAACCCTAAGTAAGGCACATTCCCCACTATGTTTGGCGCGAAGACAAAACCACCGCATTCACCCGGCACTGCGGGGCCACATGAAAGGTAAAAACACAGCCGATTCCCCGGCTATCCCCAGTATACCCCGGGACCTGGAGGAGGAGGGGGGGGGGGGGGCGTGTTTACAACTTACTGGTACACTATGAATTAAGAAAGAGCAATATCCTACACGTCTATCAATAACCCCTTAGCAAAGTAATGATTTAAACGCTTATCAAATGAAATCACCTTGAAATAGAAACTGAGCTAACTAATTAGTCGACTTTCTTTCAAAGTTGATGAAGTCAAACTGACTATTGAGTGTGTTTTTGCATCTCACAATTTCAATACGTTCAATAACACCTGTACCGGCAACAAAACAGTAAAATTGCATCTTTTTGATCATATCATTGATTTTATTCAACAATGTAAATAAAAAATATTGCATACGAATATAAATTGTTTAAAATGCATTTCGTGTAAAAGTTAAGTAACAGATAACCTTATTTTTTACAATAAGAATGGGATCTACTGGCAATTTCTTCACTGTGTTTCATTTTTATCCAATATCATGCCCTAATCGATGTTGTTTTAACTTACTGTTTTACATTTTTAGTGTACATTAATCTAAACACTCGATATATAATGTCAGATGCCTTTAGATTAAATGACGCCGAGCTGTCCACTATCTCTCGGGTGTCCTCGAAGGTGTCAATATTAAATGACGCCGGGCTGTCCACGACTTGCTCTCGGATGTCATTTAACGCGTCAAGATAAAGTGACGCCGTTCTGTCGACCAGGCATCGGATGTGTACAAATGGTCTAAGGAATAACGTCGAAGTTTCCACTTGTTCTCGGATGGCTTCTAATTCTTTAAGATTGTGTTTCGCCGAAGAAATTTTCACAAACTCTCGGATTAATAACGTCAAACTGTCCATTAGCTGTATTAGCTGGATGTCGTCAAATTCGTCAAAATTGAATGACGCCGAGCTGTCTTCTTGCTCTCGAATGTCCTCAAATTCGTCAAGATTGAATGAGGCCGAGCTGTCTTCTTGCTCTCGAATGTCCTCAAATTCGTCAAGATTGAATGACACCGAGCTGTCTTCTTGCTCTCGAATGTCCTCAAATTCGTCAAGATTGAATGACGCCGAACTGGCTTCTTGCTCTCGAATGTCCTCAAATTCGTCAAGATTGAATGAGGCCGAGCTGTCTTCTTGCTCTCGAATGTCCTCAAATTCGTCAAGATTGAATGACACCAAGCTGTCTTCTTGCTCTCGAATGTCCTCAAATTCGTCAAGATTGAATGACACCAAACTGTCCACAAGTCTTTGGATGATTGTGGATGGGTCAAGAAACGCCGATCCGTCTACTTGCACTTGGATGATTGCAAATTTTCCAAGATTGAACAACGCCGAACTGACAATATGCTCTCGGATGTTTTCCAACTCACGGTCTGGTTTCAGCATGCAGTAATCCATCACACATTTTACGGTGTGTGGTATGTTCTCCATCATATCCATCAGTCTCCGCACCGCTTCCGATGTCATTGTCACACACACTAGTTCAATATGGCAAATGGAGGCTGGAGGGAGGAGGTGGAGCTCACCTAGATCTGTGTATTGTATTTTAAAGTTTTGTAAGTGAGGAAGACTTGGAAGTGTGTCGCACAGTAGCTGTATATTCTTAACTTCGTCTAAAACAAGATGTTTTAGTTTACTCCACATTATATTGTGTTTTAATAAACGTAATATGTTTAATTCGACATCCGATGATACAAATTGTAATCTACATGTTGTTATATGTGTTGTATCAACCTGCAAACATGTAGTAAGGTGTCCACATACACTCAGATATTCCAGCCTGTGACACTGGGACAGGTCATACTGCCCACCACAGTACAACATATCAACTGCTTTGAGGGAGTCGGAGGAAGATGTGATCAACTCATGTACATCCTCCCCACTATTTATAGTAGCATCAAAGAGAAGTGTCTGAATTCGGTTAATGTTTGTCCGTATCAGCTTTTTTAACACACTGACATTTACCCTTCCACAGAACACAAAGTGTTTGAGAGTGAGCGGGGTGTCATCATAGCTGTTCGCCTGGGATTCAAGGTACCCGGAAACAATCATGTCCTGAAGTAGCTCCGTGTCTCCGGGTATTGGTACCTCTTCCCTGAAGGGATTGTCGTAGGGTATAAAGCAACGGGTGCTGTGTGGTGGAGAACAACTGGACCACATAGACATTGAAACTTTGATCGCTGGCTTCATTCCACATTGTGGTATAGAATTATTGATCCATGAAGACATTTGAACACCGAGCTCGGGCTTCATTCCACATATGTAAATAAAAACCTGAGAAACATCTCCCAAGATATATTGTTTATTATCTGATTCGTACTTGCTTGATAGCTGATTGTAGTCGTCTCCATTTACGCATAAATGAAGAGCCGCTAAAAACTCTTGAAGTGTTTTATGAAAGAATGTAAAATGAGATGATCTCCTGCTATATGAGTTGGATTTTTTCTCCGTGAGTAGACCCGACTTCAATGCAAACTCAACCTGCTGTTTGTCTAATGTAGCGTAAACCGTATCGCTGCTGAAAACAACAGACGATTCTCGGCACCCTGAAAACAAAGTAACGTATGCCAACTTTGCTAGCTCAAGGTATATTGTCGGATTTTGTCTAAAGCATTCATGAACCGTTAATACATGTGGCAGTTTAATTTTGGGCTCTTTAAGCTCCCTTCGCATACAACTATGTCTACATGAAAGCATGTTTATCACTCCAGCATAAATATCACACTTTGAATTGGTCAACGATATACCCTCGAACCATAGGCACACCAGGTGGGTGAGTGTGATAGGTGCTGTCAATAAACCTGTAAGACCCTTTTCATGTACCATTCGTATAAAGGCCTCTGGAGTCCGTTCATTCTCAGTATCCTCATTTAGGATGGTGAGGATATTTTTCACTAGTTGTGATGGGTCGTCAGGTCCTTCTATTTCAAGATACTTGTCGATCTTTGAATCCTGTACTCTAATCTGTGAGAGTCGCCAGGGTCGTGTTGTCGTGAGAAGTGTGGCCTTGTTGGCCGAGTTCCGGAAAGGGGTGACTTTCTCGTCCGCTTTGCAGGTACACTTTTCATTTTCTGGATGAGTCCATTCATCAAGGCCGTCAGCTATGATTAAACATTTTTCACTTTCCAGCACCGTCTGCAATAGCTGATAGCCATCATCGACATCCTTTTCGTGGTAAATTTTACATATTAGCTGATCCTTGATCATTTCTGCTACATCACAAGTTTTACCTGAATCTCGTAGGGTGACATGAAACAAAAATGCAAACTCTTTGAAGAATTCTGGGTCGGCATTGCTTGTTTTAATACCAACGTTTTCCTCTGCTGGTAAATACTGTTGAGTCCATTCTAGGGCACACATTATGGAGAATGTGGATTTTCCGGTGCCTGGTTCACCAACAAGGAAAGCATTGCCGAGGAACTGACCGTTTTTGCAGAATACATCTGAAAAGTTCGCATTTTTTTTACCGCGTTCTTTCTTGTCAATCCTGTCGAGTTTTCTATGATCTTTCTCCGTAATTTTCGGTGCCACGTAGAACCTGGAGAGTTTGGCATTCTTCTCTACCAGAATAGGAGATATCGGCATGTCGGCCAAAGTGGTTTTGTAATGGTTCATTAAACGTAGTCGCAATCCTGGAGTAAATAAAATAAATGAAATATTAAAAACATAGAAAGCCAAACATAGAAGCTTAGCACGTATATTAATATTACAATTATTGTATTTTTTCTATACTTTGAATTCATGAATATTAATTAATTACCCATTTTGTATTACATTTATAAATACTGCATTACACACATCTCTATACAAGCTGTTTTACTTTTAAACGATGATTTCGTCAAAATGGGATGTCAAAGACAACAGTTTTTAAATTTTAACAGGTGATTTGGTAATCGTTATTTTGCCGTGGAGTTTTCTTTATCTAAGAATTAAACATTTCAAGACTCCTATTTTGGTAAACATTACAGCAAAACGCTCCAAAGAGTAATTTAAAAAAACAAAACAATTATGAATATGAATTTCGTTGAACACTGAGTAAAAGAATTGCTGTTTTTTAGTATCGATATATATTTGGTTCATAAAGTTATATTCAACAACAAAAACATAGTTATCGAACTTTTTTGGTGGATATATGTTTTTTGATTTCTTTAAAAATGACTTATAATACAGGGACAACTTCAGAAATATATATATATAAAACAGCAACGAATTGTTTCATTTAAGTGAAAAATGTAAATGTTTTTGCAGTGTGCATATTTATCTTAATTCAATTCATTCCATAAAACTATGTGTGCTCTTAATGTAACAAAACAGCTGACATTAATTGCAAGACACTTTGCACAGAAGAAAAGTATCATTCTTATATTCTTCACTTTGTAAGCAGAAAGACAGCAGGACAATGCCATTACCATATCGTTTGGCACAGAACCAAAGAAGCAGCAGTATTATCAGACATTTAGTACAGACAACGTTATGAAGAGAGTAGAAACAGTATCAGAGGGCAAGAGTAAAAATTGTTAGAATCATCAGTAATTACAAGACACTTGGTTTGAAAATAAGAGGCAGCAGTTTCATCAGTCACTTGGTACCAAAGATAGATATCAGCAATGGCACATGGTACCGTGTACAGGATAGAAGAAGCATCAATAACACAACACATGGTACAAAAGATAAGCATGAGTAGCAGTACCAAACGATATTTTGGTACAGAATATAAATACCATTAGTTTCGCAAGACACAAGGTACAACAGATAAGTAGTAACAGTAGCATTTGGCACAGGAGATAAGTAGCAGAAGTATCATAAGACATTTGGCACAGGAGATAAGTAGCAGCAGTATCATAAGACATTTGGCACAGGAGATAAGTAGCAACAGTATAGTAAGACATTTGGCAAAGGAGATAAGTAGCAGCAGTATCATAAGACATTTGGCACAGGAGATAAGTAGCAGCAGTATCATAAGACATTTGGCACAGGAGATAAGTAGAAGCAGTATCATGAGACATTTGGCACAGGAGATAAGTAGCAACAGTATAGTAAGACATTTGGCAAAGGAGATAAGTAGCAGCAGAATAATAAGACATTTGGCACAGGAGATAAGTGGCAGCAGTATCATAAGACATTTGGCACAGGAGATAAGTAGCAGCAGTATCATAAGACATTTGGCATAGGAGATAAGTAGCAGCAGTATCATAAGACATTTGGCACAGGAGATAAGTAGCAACAGTATAGTAAGACATTTGGCAAAGGAGATAAGTAGCAGCAGAATAATAAGACACTTTGCACAGAAGAAAAGTATCATCCATATATTCTTCACTTTGTAAGCAGAAAGACAGCAGGACATGGCCATTACCATATCGTTTGGCACAGAACCAAAGAAGCAGCAGTATTATCAGACATTTAGTACAGACAACGTTATG
Source organism: Mya arenaria (assembly GCF_026914265.1). Classification (NCBI taxonomy): domain Eukaryota; kingdom Metazoa; phylum Mollusca; class Bivalvia; order Myida; family Myidae; genus Mya; species Mya arenaria. The sequence continues at coordinate 38,749,976 of NC_069125.1, forward strand.
AAGAGAGTAGAAACAGTATCAGAGGGCAAGAGTAAAAATTGTTAGAATCATCAGTAATTACAAGACACTTGGTTTGAAAATAAGAGGCAGCAGTTTCATCAGTCACTTGGTACCAAAGATAGATATCAGCAATGGCACATGGTACCTTGTACAGGATAGAAGAAGCATCAATAACACAACACATGGTACAAAAGATAAGCATAAGTAGCAGTACCAAACGATATTTTGGTACAGAATATAAATACCATTAGTTTCGCAAGACACAAGGTACAACAGATAAGTAGTAACAGTAGCATTTGGCACAGGAGATAAGTAGCAGAAGTATCGTAAGATATTTGACATGGGAGATAAGTAGCAGCAGTATCATAAGACATTTGGCACAGGAGATAAGTAGAAGCAGTATCATGAGACATTTGGCACAGGAGATAAGTAGCAACAGTATAGTAAGACATTTGGCAAAGGAGATAAGTAGCAGCAGAATAATAAGACACTTTGCACAGAAGAGCAGTATCATAAGACATTTGGCACAGGAGATAAGTAGCAGCAGTATCATAAGACATTTGGCACAGGAGATAAGTAGCAGCAGTATCATAAGACATTTGGCACAGGAGATAAGTAGCAACAGTATAGTAAGACATTTGGCAAAGGAGATAAGTAGCAGCAGAATAATAAGACATTTGGCACAGGAGATAAGTGGCAGCAGTATCATAAGACATTTGGCACAGGAGATAAGTAGCAGCAGTATCATAAGACATTTAGCACAGGAGATAAGTAGCAGCAGTATCATAAGACATTTGGCACAGGAGATAAGTAGCAGCAGTATCATAAGACATTTGGCACAGGAATAAGTAGCAGCAGTATCATAAGACATTTGGCATAGGATATTTGTAGAAGAACATTAGGCAGAGGTGATCAAAAGCAGCAAAATCCTATCTGATCAGAAGAAAAGTATCAGCATTATCACAAGACGCTTGATACAGAGAGTAAGTAGCAGCAGAATCATACGACAACGTGTACAGAACATAAGTAGCAACAGTGTCAGAACATTTGGCACAGGATTTATTCTATGCCTTTTGTCTTGGGATACTATATTTACATAGTTGTATTTGGAACGTTCAAATAACGGCTAAAATACGGTTGAAAAAAACACATTACCTTCCTTCAACGCCTCAAGTTCCTTTTTAGAGCTGATCTTGAAGTCGTCCGTTTGCAGCTGTTAGCAAAACAGATCAATAAAAAGCATCTCATAATTCAAAGGCTATTTAAGAAAAGTAATGTTTTTTTACGGTAGGAAAAAGATGACATGCGTGATTTTTAATCGCCTGACTACAGCGAACTTACTCGTTTCCATGACATGGTTATCTCGTGCCAACGACCAAGTTATGTCGTGGCAAAGACTTACTAACGGTAACAAGATTTCGATTTTAAGCGTACGACGCCTATTATGTAGTTTGGAGAGGCAGGGACCAAACTAGATGTTAGGTGAAACCAGGAATTGTACCGTTGGTACACGGCCAGAGAAAACCACGGAACTTGTCTGTGCTACGACATACCAAGAGCTAATATTTCGTGGCCACGAGATTAGAAAAAGTTAACACATGTCACCTCTATGCTACAGTAGTTATGTCCTTTTGCTTAATATGTTAATTAGAGTCAAAACCTCTTGGAAAGTTGCATTACATATGAACACACATGTGAACACTGACATGATACAAAAAGTCAACAAATTTATCAAACACGTACAATCATACCGCGTAGTTGTTCCATTTTGTGCCGTATGTCGGGTAGTATTGTTCACTAGCATGTAAGCTCATATATTTGTATTCGGTCCGTTGATGATGTGCCTCGTGTTGGTTCGCTAGTTTAGTGGTGTTCTTAAAGATAAATATCATACCTGATGAAGGTAAGCACATCGTTGCGTGCCTCGGGTCGGTTCGCTAGTTTATTTGCGTCCTCAAGCATGTAAACTAACACTTGTTTAAGATGTTCAACGTCTTTTTGTACCTCCGTTGTCTGCCCAGATCAGCTGTGACCTATACCATGTAAAGTCATACCTGTTTAAGATGTTCCACGGCGTCTTGTGCCACGGATCGGAAAGGGCACAGCCTGGTAAAGCTGGGTTCTCTAACATGTAAACTCATACCTTTTTAATCTGGTCCACGGCGTGTTGTGCTACGGAACGGTCCTCTCGGAAAGGACACAGCCTGGTAAAGCTTGGTTCTCTAGCACGTTAACGCAGTTTTAGATGTTCCACTACGTTTCGTGTCTCGAGTTTGTTTGCTAGTTCAATTGGTTCTATAGCATGTAAACTCATACCTTTTTAAGCTGTTCCACGGCGTGTTGTGCCTCGGGTCGGTTCGCTAGCTCAGTTTTATCCTCTAGCAGGGTTCGGAGCTTAAACAGGAAGTCTACAAGTTCCGTGTCCTTTATCTGTTGGTCGTGAGAGTGGCGGACGCGTCGACCAATCTCCCTTACCTTAAATATATCGTCTGAATTCAGTATAATACACTCTTACAGGTATGTATAACAAACATGTCTTGTACATATTGTATTTTTGAACATGACTCAAATTGAAATGCAGGCAATATGTTAACATGTATACGTTCATTTTAAGACTCTAACGTTGGTGTGATAAGATTAAAACGAATGACAGAATAAGCAATATCATAATCTAGTTGTTATGGTTGTAATGGTTTTAAATGCGAACACGGGAAAAATAAATGCACCCCGTAATGTTCTACCTTACTTATGAACTTTCAATCTATTGCGATTTGATATCAGGTTGCTACTTACGTGCCTCATATGCATACCTCTGTCAATAAATTTGTTGTTGTCGCAACATTGAACGACAGCTTGGTTTCGAAATCCGCACAATTCATCATGACGCTAAGCACGCCGTTGAAGTCACTTTCTTTGATAGAGGGCACGGTCTTGTAGCCATCAGGAGGCAGGAAACACTTGCCGATCTCCCAGGGACTAGTACACCATTTGTCGGCGTTCGTGTTCTTCCAAGATGGCCCAGTAAACCTGTGATGTTGAATGATTTCATCACGGACATCTTCACAAATCCCTTTTGGACAAGGTGCAGGCTGAAGGGTGTTGTGAAATCTGCAGGTTCTAGTACATATCCCGCGCGTGGGGCACTTTAATACGTTCTCGGTAAAACAATGTGCGCATACTGCCCCGCTTGGGAGCCTCTTTGATGTTCTAACGGTGCTCAATATGTCCTTGTGAACGCATGTCAGCGCGTCCTCCACAAAATCCTGAAGGCCCTCCTTGGTAATGTTGAGGGCGAGGGCGGCCTTGATCCAGTTCTGTGTGTCTTCCTTGCTCAGTTGATCTCGGTAACAAGTCATCGTTTTGATTTTAAGTCATTGCCGGAGTCTGTTTAAAAACAAGACAAAGTTCATTGTATGATATTGCAATGACATAACGAACAACATCATTATCGGCAAAAAAACAGCCATCATTTTTAAAGACGTTCCTTTCAATGATCGTAAAGAGAGTATTCGGTAAAGTTTGAAGAAGATCGGATAAGAAAGATGTATTTCTTTTAGCGAAGCTTGGAATCCACGACGCAGAGTTGGACAGTCAATAACTTGTTTATTGAAAAGGTTAGGAAGTGCATTGACGCGCAAAACTGTTGGTATTCTTGACTATATACGATATGATCAATTTAAAGAAAGCTGGAATGGCTGCCTCATTAAAGGACCCGACGGCGAATACATCTCATCAGAAGACAGAATTAGGATAGTTGAATCCATGGTTGACGAGAAGACCAAACGTCAAACCCCTGTCACACTAGGGCCGCGTTCCCACGGCGTTCAAGAAAAATCAAGAATGCCGATCTGCGCGCAGTAGAAACGCAATGGCATCGCCAGTAAACGCGGAAGGATCGCATAAAACGCTGAGCGACGGCGCGCTCTTTGAGCATGCCCAAAACAAACACCCTCACTTGGTGGTCTGATAAGAGCGCCGTGGGATCCCCGTGAGGTCTCCTTCAACGCCACAGGATCGCCGGGGCGCGCACAGAGAGAGGTCGCAGTGCGAACGCAACAGTTTTCGGTGACGCTTGCCCGGCGATCGTTCGGCGATCTCAAAGATGACACAGCATCCCTATCGCTTATACGGCGCTTATACGGCGCGTCTACGGCGCTTACCATGAGTTTTTCTTTTTATTGCACTCTTACAATGATTGTCTGCGGCGATCATTGCGCTCCCAATGCGCTTCTGCCGCGTTAATCGGCGTTTGCATGACAATGGACCAACTCAGTAGTGTATAGAGTACATATATGTACCATGACTGCTTGCCTATATGCAGGTCGAACAGATCCAGGACGATGCAGACGCTTTGGATCTCATTCTGAGACAACGACGGATGAGGACCGCAAGGCGTAGGAGGCTTTGGGTTCGACCATGGCTGGACGAAGGCAGACGATTGCAGCATGTCTCAAATTGTTCGAGCGCAAATGAAAAATGGAGAACTGATGGAGATATCGATTTTGCAGGCAAAACAAAATGACACGCCGACAGCGCAGTTTGAGCACCGTAAAAGCGCAGTGCACATGTAGTGCGCGCGCCGTAACAACGCAGACAATCGCCAACTAGAACTCCTTTGGAGCGCGGTAGAACGCCATGGAACTCCGTAGAAACGCCAAGGTCGCCGCGAGAACGCCTTGACATCGCCATTTTCATGAAAAATATCTTCTTTTTTTCAGCGATCTCACGGCGCTCTGAGTTATTTAACAACGCCGTGCAATCGCAGTGGCAACGCGGCTAGGTGTAACAGGGGCTAAAGTAAACATATACCCGAACCCGTACAAGTAGTGTTTCGCGACCTTTCTCATTGCCAACTTTGGAGAAATCCGCTGAAGCGAAAGTGCCTATAGAGTTATATAGGGAAACTATGGTAAAACAGTTCTCACGACTTAGTCTTTCAACAGATCAACTTACTTCCTACATATATGTTAGGATAATTCTTGCCGTTGAAGATGATGGTTTTGTATTAATTGTATGATTTTTACATTTTGGTCCTTTTTAAGGGTTTTGTTGGTCATTAAAAGTTACATTGAAATAAGAAGGAGCTAAAAATTGTTTTGCTATTTAAAGTTATTATAGACATCCGATCACTTAGCTTCCATCGGATTACGATGCAGAATTTTTTTTCTCTTTCAAATGCACTTTTCGAAATAATGAATTTTTAAATATCTTTTGGTCCTTTTTGAACATTTATGTAAAAATTGTAGAAAATCCATGCCTATAAATTGTGTATTCAACTGTACGATAAAAGTTTTATGGCCCACCCCGCGGCGTATTCACAGCAGGATACGAATAATCCATCGGCAGTTTTATGGCCCACCCCGCGGCGTATTCACAGCAGGATAGAAATAATCCACCGGCAAGGTTATGGCACTGGGTATGACATGTGCAACGAAGTTTGTCATTTATAGCAATAAAATTATTCCTTTTATCATTATTATATAATTGAAATTATGTATGATACTCGATTATTTATTTACATTAGAAGTTAAGAAATGTCATATATTGTTTTTGTGTAAAAAAGAAAGTCATATATTAAGGAAACATCATTTCCATTTTTAATCGCAATCACTATTACAGACAGTTAAAACGTAACTCTTTTCTTATAAAATATTAATATTTCAAGTTTCATTGGCAATTTTTGAAATACATATGGGCTATGAAACATAATATATAAGGGTATTAAAAGATAATAATTTACATATCTACATCGAGTCAACATGTTCATTAGTAATGCTTAAGTTCTAATTCTTCATGGTAAACATTTTAGTCTACCATTTTGCATTCAACCAAACATGCTCATAAATTTAGCGTAAATATAATTATTTTAATTAGGCAAGAAATGTGTTACATGGAATTTTGTCGACATACTTTTAGTAACGAGTGCACTAGGTTTTCATAATGTGTCAAAATGCCATTAAATCAACGTGTTGTTATGGAATAAAAGGATATCGTGACCTGTCTTATTGTCAATACAACATTAATGTCATTTTAACTTGAATCGTTAAAGACCGGTACTAAATGATAGCAACTGCAGTTAATATTTCATTTTAGCTGTTCCTTTCCGAAATTTCACACCCATTACTGAAATTTTCTATTGCAACTTATAATAAAAGGACGGATCAACTTTATGACCCTCATAAATTCTGTATTTCTTATCTGCCTTAATCTTACACTGCGTCCAGTAGTTAAATAAGTGCTAAACCAGCGTGTCTTAACGCTACGATTGCACTGACAGGAGAAATCGATAGAGAACGTCGTTACCCTGATAAGCTCCAAAGTTGGCAATGAATAGTAAATATTAAAAACTGAGTACAAATAATGGATAATATCATTTTATTTTATTTCCTCGAAGTGTTTGACTCCATAAATTGTTTGATATAAATGTATGCATAAATATTTCAATAAAATAACAATTATGTGGAAAATAAAAAAAGAAAAGAAACAAAAACAATTACCTTCTATTCCACCGGCTGTCCCAAATAATGAACATGAATGTGACAAATGTGCAATAAAGCGCATGCGCAAACTTTATCAGAACTTTTTTATCTTGTGGCAAATTTAAGTCGACCGTAGATGATAAATAATTTAATGCTGTGCTGTAACATGAAAAGATAAAGTGTCTTTTTTTCTGTCGCAATCGGAACTCCTCGGCCATTTTTCTCGAAAACATTCTCGGATGTATGCCGGTTCATCAGTAGAAGTAGTTCGTATTTTGAATTATAATATTAATTAAATGTAGTGTTTTAGCTTGTATTTATTGATATAAGTTTAAATTGATTGCCACTGAAGTGTATTATTGCAAACATAATAAAGGTTCCCAAAAGTTAAGTCATTAAGTGCTAAATTAAAATAATACGCGATCTACTTGCAGCGGACTTAAACATACCGATTTCTGAGTATGTAAACCGTCCATTTTCATCCGCGGTTGTTTTCGAGAAAAATGGCCGAGGAGTTCCGAATGATTGTGTCGTCTATTTCGATTGGTCACAAGTATGTCATTAAAAACCAGGACAGTGAGGGGACGTTTGATCGGGCTCACTGAATGAATTTATCAGTAAGATAGGCTTATAAGTCACCTTCTGATTTTATTATCAGTATCAAGTTCAAGCTGTGTAAATAAAGATAAAAAGTAAACACTACAATTATCAAACAAGTGAGGTTACGTGCAATTTTTCATGTTTGTCAATGCAATGACATGATAACACCATGTATACACTGCAAACGTACTGCAAGTACAGTGTCATCTCTAAAACAAACACGGTACTTAAAATAAGTTATTAGGATTTGTTTTTTATACAGATCAATGTTATTGCATAAACATAGTTTTATGCCCGGAGTCCGCAAAATCCACTTTTGACAAACTAAAAAAAAGTTAAATATATTGGGCTCAAAACTATAATACAGGGCATTTGTTTTATTAAACAGATTAATGTTATTGCATAAACACAGTTTTATGCCAAGAGTCCATTAAATATACTTTTGACAAACTTAACAAAAAGTTAAATATATTGGGCTCAAAGCTATGATACATAGAATTTGTTTTATTAAAAAGATAAATGTTAATGCATCAACAGAGTTTTATGCCCGGAATCCGCTAAATCTACTTTTGACAAACTTAAAAGTTATAAAATAATTATATTGGGCTCAAAACTATGATACATAACATTTGTTTTATTAAACTGATTAATGTTATTGCATCTACACAATTTTATGCCCAGAGTCCGCTAAACCTACTTTTGACAAACTAAAGAAAAATTGAATATATTGGGCTCAAAACTATGATATTTTTCGAGTAAAAAATGGATAGTTTTATGTGATGTTTCGACGATATGGGATTGGATACATTTCAATGAAGCAAACTTACAAGACTTATTTTGATGCAAAACATCAAAGACGCCGCGAATGATTTTGAAACATGACGTAAAGGAAGCAGATGCAGCTCATCATCATGGTAACGAAAATACCTCTATGTACTTTTGGCCTTATGCACCAGTCAATTGAAATCACGCCCCCCCCAGATCCGGGGGTATAGCGGGGGGAATGGCAGTGTTTTTACCTTTCAGGTGGCCCAGCAGTTCCGGGTGAATGCGGTAGTTTTGTCTTCGTGCCCCAAAAAGCAGGGAATGGTCCTTACCTAGGGTCCTGGGGGTGCGGGGGCATTTGACGGGGATTTTACCCGGGCTAGGCTGGACCGAAAGTCAAAGTCCCCGCTATTTCCCGGACGTGGGGGCGAGGTTACAGTTGACTGGTGCATTCGAAAGAGAGCCAACTCAATTATGTATAAATTGAAAATAATCATACCGACTACGTGCCCTTGCCTTGTGTCAACGTTTCAATTAGAGGTTGTCCGGTTAGCGCTGTGGTTAGCGCACTCGCTTCTCACTTAGGAGACCCGGGTTCGATTTCCGGCCTGGGCGCATGTGAGTTTGGTTTGTGGTCACCATACGGACAAGTGGGTTTCCTCAGTTTACTCCGGCTTCCCCCATAACATGAGACCACGCAATAATAACTTGTTTAACAATCGTTGTAAAATAAATAAGTATAAACTAATTAAAGGTCTGGGTTACCTTATCGTCGTTGACCCGTACAGATCAACGTATATTTTAATTCACAGAGAATAATACACGTGAAAGTTTTCCTTGAAGTTCATATTTAATCGGTTGGCCCCAACACGGCAGTGGATACGGATGGCACCGACAAGGGCAGGGATTCGGGTGGCATCTGATCAACTCGGGAGGGAATATGGGTGGCACCAACATGGGCGGGGATTCGGATGGCTCCAACACGGATGAGGATTCGGTTGGCACCAACACGGAAGGGGAAACGGGTGGCACCAACACGGGCGGGGATTCAGGGGGCACCAACACGGACTGGGATTCAGGTGGCTCCAACACGGGCGGGGCTTAGGGTGGCACCAACACGGGTGGGGATTCAATTGTTACCAACACGGGAGGGGATACGGGTGGCACCAACACGGGTGGGGATACGGGTGGCACCAACACAGACGGGGACTCGGGTGGCACCAACACGGGCGGGGATTCGGGTGGCACCAACACGGGTTGGGATTCGGGTGGCACCAACACGGGTGGGGATTCGGGTGGCACCAACACGGATGGGGATTCGGGTGACACCAACACGGGTGGGGATTCTCAGGTGGCACCAACACGGGCGGGGATTCGGGTGGTACCAACACAGGAAGGGATACGGGTGGCACCAACACGGGCGGGGATTCGGGTGGCACCAACACGGGCGGGGATTCGGGTGGCACCAACACGGGTGGGGATTCGGGTGACACCAACACGGGAGGGGATTCAGATGGCACCAACACGGGAGGAGATTTGGGTGGCACCAACACGGGTGGGGATTCGGATGGCACCGACACGGGTGGGGATTCGGGTGGCACCAACACGGATGGGGATTCGGGTGACACCAACACGGGTGGGGATTCTCAGGTGGCACCAACACGGGCGGGGATTCGGGTGGCACCAACACGGGAGGGGATACGGGTGGCACCAACACGGGCGGGGACTCGGGTGGCACAAACACGGGAGGGGATACGGGTGGCACCAACACGGGTGGGATTTCATTAGTCGCACAGCTTTGATAAACATTATAAATTTATATAAATCGATAAATTTTATTAGTCACAAAGCTTTGATAAATGTATATGTATCAGCTTGTTTTTTTTCAAAATAAAGTGGAGAAATATTAAACTTTTTATAATATAAAAAAATGTATTATTTTGTGAAGAATTATTGTGAAAAAATCTAAATGTTAGAATACCAATTACATATTAAATCAGAAGGTCGAACATATTTTACATGTTATAATAACAGAGTCGAGAACATTTACTTTTTGGAGGGGCATTTTCCTCCCGCTTTAGTGTTCTTGTTTCTTCACATATTTTAATTATAAAGTACGCTTATTTTTTTAATCACTGCATTCTGAGTTAATATCATAAGTAAAATGCAATCTTTTGAAAGAGGACATTCAATGAATAAATCCGATTAAGCTTTTTCCATTTTTTACAAGAAAAAGGTTATTTTTTTAAGCATTTTATTAGGGATAAAATGTATGATTATATGACATTATAAATATATAAATATATATATTCTTTAAAACTGGACGGTAAACTATCATAAATTGTCTTTTAAAATGTTCAATAGACATAATAGAAAATATTTGAAATGATTTCACCAGCTGTCCTTATATCTAACTATTTTCTATGAATTTAATAAAAATGCAATACATCCAAAAACTGCTCTGTTCCGAAAAGTCACAAGATCAATCAAAAAAATAGTTTGTTTCTTTTTCTTTCAGTATTGTTTTTGTTTGAACTTTAGTTTTCTGTTGACTAAAGTTTATTTGACCAACATCTATTGTGTTTATTTCTTAATCTCAGATAATGCGATAATTTTTCAAATATAGATAAAATATTTGCTTGCGCTCTTTGTTCGGGATTGGGGGCAATGAAACACCAATAACTGTTTTAATTCACGGTCAAAAAATCTAAAATATGGATTAAAGTCCCATAGCGTATCATGATCATAACTATGTTGATGGTTAAAGCTTTTATAAAAGTGTGTATTACGTGGCTAATACATTAAGAGTAAAACGTCAGATTGTCATTTATGTTCGCACCCTGGTTAAAATTTCGAAAGTAATTTCCATTGCAATTGTTCCAGGTACGTACCCTCAGGGTTGATGCCAAATCTAGAGGTAAAACGCTTTCTAGTGCCCTCTTCATAATAGTGAGACTACTTGAAGGATTTTGATATAAATTGGTAATGGCTACAACTATTCCTATATGAGCGATTTTGCAGCGTTCGATGATGATGATGATGATGATGATGATGATGATGATGATGATGATGATGATGATGATAACAAAGATGGTGGTGATCATGTTAATGAAGAAGATTTTAATGATGATGATGTTGTTGTTGTTGATGATGATGATGATGATGATGATGATGATGATGATGATGATGATGATGATGATGATGATGATGATGATATGATGATGATGATGATGATGATGATGATGATGATGATGATGATGATGATGATGATGATGATGATGATGATGATGAGGATGATGATGATGATGAAAAATGAAAAAAAAATGAATGACTAGAAACCCCCTATTTAGTGCTGAGGTTTAAGAGGAGGTCAGTCCTGGTGCCCTAAGGGGCGTCCAGTCAGCGGCCTTCAATACACACACGGCCTTTACGGAAGTCGAACTGTACAATTGCAGCCGTTAATTGATACTGCTGACAGCTCCCGTCATAATAATATTGTTAAAACTAGGTAACTGTAAATAATAAACGCTTGTCCGCGTAGTGTATTAAAATTCAATTTATTCGATTAAGCCGAAATTCAATGGGATCTATCTAGTGAATATTGGTTTTGATCAGTGACAATGCGGCCTCATACAATATCATCATGGATTATAATGCCAGTTTTTATTTTAATGATGACTTTAAATTTCTATGTGAATGTTTGGGTTCAAAGTGACCCAAACGAGGTTATTTTAGAAACATTCCCAGACCACAGATCTCACAAAAACTCAAAATATATCTGGATAACACAGAAAACGGGGAAAAGTTTGGAATACGATTTTATTCAAAACTCCACAATCCAAACAGTATTAGACTCTCCAATAGTGTTGAAACCCGCGACACAAGCAGATGAAACAGACGTTATATGGCCAAGTTTGGATCATTACGAGGACGATAGGATAGTGAAACAGATGAAATTTAAATCTAAGTCCGTCTTAAAACTAGAAAAACTCGGCAAAAAGATACCGGTGAAAAATATTTTGCTGTACAATGGCTATAATGACTGGGGAGTCAAACCTGGACGAACATCATTCGTGGAACAAAAGTGCCCCGTTAGCGCGTGCGCGCTGACGGACCGCCGAGTGCACGGACGGAATGCAGACGCTGTTCTGTTCCGCCAGGAGCCGCGTGTTCCGTGGACGAGGCGGCCGCCTAATCAGCGGTGGATCCTTTTCTTGTTGGAGGCGCCATACTTCACTCCAAACTTGGACCGCTTCCGGGGACTCTTTAACTGGGTCTCCTCCTACCGACGGGATTCCGACATCGCCGCGCCGTATGAAAAGTTTGTTAAATACAACCCACCGCGACACACGCTTAACTCCACAAGAAACTACGCGGCCGGAAAGACCAAAAAGGTCGCTTGGTTTGTTTCTAACTGCGAGGCCGCCAACAGCCGCCTGGAATACGCCAAGGAGCTGAGCCGCCATATACAGGTGGATATATACGGAAAGTGTGGCACCCACAAATGCCCCAGAGGCAAAGACGCATGTCTGCAGATGTTAAAGAAAGACTACAAGTTTTACCTGTCCTTTGAGAACTCAAACTGCCGGGATTATATAACTGAGAAATTCTTCTTTACGGGCCTTCAGTAAGTATCTTATTAAAATGGCATAAACTACATTTACATATATATTATTTTTGGCAGTATACAGATTTGCTTTAGACTGGCATATCTTCGGTAATATAAATCAATTGAAGACCTCTTCAGTTTATTTGAAGATGCCTCTTATTATTTGTTGCTTACATATAATTATTGTTTCATTCTTTAGTTGAAACAGAGAGCTCTTCAAAGCAATTGAAGAGATCTCTGATTCAATTAATGAGGGTACCTAATAATTTATCAAATCTCAAGTTTCAAACTTTATTTATAGACATTAATATGTAATCATATATAAAAATATAAGTTGTTAAACATTTAGAAAAAATAAACAAAGATTATTTTTTTTATAAAATGAGGAAATCTATTGTAAAAGAAAAGTATTTCTTGGATTCATGGCTTCGTTTAATCTAGTTAGCTATCTTTATTGTTCTTATGCTTAACATAGTCGTTTTAACATATAGTAAATTTGCCATGATATTTTACCTTGGTATTTTAAGCGTTAGTGCCTGAATTAACTACATTATAATAAAATTGGAATTCATTTTCAATAACATTTTCGTAACAACATTAGCACAGTTTGTTTCCACTCGCAAAACCAGATTTCTACCGACTTCAATTTCTAAACCTAACAAAAAAAAAACTGTTTGCGTAGATTAACATTTTCAATTTTATCAAGATGTTCTTGGTATTCAAAATTTGTTTTCAATGCACAAAATGTATCTACTATTATTTTTTATGATTTTTACGAACTACATGTACTAATGAACCGGCATACATCCGAGGTGGTTTTCGATGGAAAATGATCGAGGTGTTCCGATTGAGTCATCCCTTGAGGCGCTCATTACGGCCAATATTGTCGCCCGATATAAATCAAGGAAAATTATGTAAATTAGGTGTTTCCGGTCTTTTCCGGTCTTGAAACGCAAACAGACATACATACAGACAGAATTGTGTATTTAACAGTTTCTTGACAAAATATAGAAAATATAAACACACATATAAATATTCAGTATGGTCACAACGATGCATGGCCTAATTACAATGAAAAGAGAAAATTATAAGTTAGTTAAATCAAAGAACAAACAAGATGGTATTAAAAAGAAAAACGAGATACATATCAAAATCAAACTGTGAGATATATATTAAATATATTTATGAAATATTATGGGAGGCTATTTACAAATGTCACCATACTTGAAAGATCTAAACGATGTTATTTATAAGAGAATTTCTAATAACATAAATGCTTGATTTAAAAATTAACCTAAGCTACTTAGTATGCTGACGTTTTTGATAACATTAGTTCGATAAACATAGCTATCATTCTAAACCGGATTTAGTTTCTTTATCTTCCAAAACGGGTTTTTCCATATTCGTTCCATTCTAACTACTATAAAGGTTAGGACACCTTGTCCTTTTATCATTTTTACCATTAATTTAGAGATTTAAAGAAATGTATGTTTTATCTAAGTATTTCTTCTTTGTCTCGGCGGCCCATGAGACGACTCATGTGCTCTTTATTATTAAGTATTAGCCACACTCCCTCCCCGAGCTCCCGATTCAGTATAATCACTTAAACATCGGTCAGGCCGCAGTAGGTTTTAAAGGATGGCCTCGTTATGATTATGGTATTCTCCCATTCATTCTTAAACACTAAGATTTTACTTCAAGTCATCTATTATAGAAACTATTCCAAAGAGCAGATAGTCTTTCGTCACAAACAAATGCTAAAAATCCAACGACCAGTTTACTTTTACTTAAGAAAAAATAAGTGAAGTGCATTAAACCTTTACAAACACATTAAAACTGCAAATTTGACTGACATGTTGTGAAAACAGCAATTAAGTGATATATGCAAACGCATCATGATTTCAATCGGCGTTAATTACTCAATTATTAGGACAGCATTGTTTTTCACTATTCAGATCAGCGCTGTCAAAGTGAACATCGACGCTTGATTGTTATCACTTAATTGTACGGTAAATGTCAAAAACAGTTTCTGTATATAAATAATGGTACCATGCATACCAATATCATTCTTTGATATATCCCTGCTACACAGAAGAAATTGAAACATACTGGCTGCCTAAAATGGAAGCTCCTAGAGTTCAAGTGCAATCGCCAGTCACCATCGGCGGGAAGAAACCACAATGGTCTTTCACAGAGACAATGTCAAGGTCACAAGAACTTACCAACACGAAACACGAGCTCCGAACCACCATGATGAAATTCCGGAAGGCATGCGCCCAGTCGAATCTGCTCAACAAGCGTCTGAGCGTGATAAACCGTCGCATGCAGGCCGCCCGGAAGTCCGGCGACCGAAGATCTGTCTACAACTTGCAGCTGCAGGCGTCGGTGACGGAGGGCGTCCGAGCCATGTTCTACGAGTATGTTTACATGCGCGGGGAAGACATTGCAATGCTCCGGAATGATGTCAGAGTCCTTATGAAGAAGATGGCCGAAGCGACGGCGATGGCTGAACAAAGCGATTCAGACACAGAGACAGAAGAAGAGCAGTAATAAGAGACTCCTGAAATTATTTAGGACTCAAGCTATGCTAAATGGTCGGGTCGCTGTCTAGCACAAACATGGCTCATAAAGTGCAAGGGGCGGACCTGTTTCTACCACATGAGAGCCGAGCAGGAGCATTGGTCATGAAAGGGACAACTGATATACAGTCTGAAAAACGTCCCTGGTTGTGGACCGGAAACGACGGTTACCATCACCTCAGGTTATGAAGAAACTATCTGGCTTTTGATATTTTTGCCAATAGCCGACACATATTTCTGAGAGATATCTTACAAAATGTCACAAAACTATGAATGAAGGACCTAATAAACGAGCAAACCAACACTGATTATGCAAAACTTAAGACACACCGATTATCTTGTCCCAAAACAATCGTGGCGCTTGATATTTATTGTCGCTGAGAGCCCCCGATTTACCTTCAATCATTCAAACACAATTTCCATTCACACTTTTAGCCACTATGAGACACCTATTACAGGAGTCGTTTTTTTTTGTAGGTTTTCACGCATTCAATAACAAAGACTTTTAACGTTAAGCCTTATACAGATTATAAAACGGCCTCACTTGCGCTTGATTTTAATAGCCCAATGTTCTCTTTGCAGGCATGACGTCATCCCTATCGTGATGGGCGCGGCTCCTGAGGACTACCGGCGCGCCGCCCCACATTACTCGTTTATCCACGTGGATGAGTACCCGAACCCGCGAGCACTCGCAGACTACCTTCACCAACTGGATGCAAACGACAATGCTTATAATGAGTACTTCCGGTGGAAGGGAACCGGGGAATTTGTCAACACATATTTTTGGTGCCGCTTGTGCGCCATGCTCCATGACGACACGAGACAAATGACGACATACGATGACGTCAACAAGTGGTGGCGCGGGAAGGATGTGTGTATTGGAAAGGACAGATGGGGCGAACACGCGGACAGAGGGCGCTACATCTCAGACTTTTATTCTTAGCATTTTTTGTTCTTTAGGCCAGAGTTTTTTTATCTTTAGATTTACGGGAGATTTTTCAAAAAGTTGGGTAAGGAGGAGGAAATAAAAATAAAAATAAAATGCATAAAATGTCCCAAAGGAGAAATAAATAAAAATAAAACGGATTTTTCTCCGATTTTTTTTATTTTTTAAATCTTCTTATATCATGAAGATAAAACACACCTTGCTTGTGTCAGCTATTTCATAGGCTGAAAAAAGGGTGATAGATCACCATAAAGTTTCAAAAGCATAATAAAAAGATCCTTTTAATGACTGAAAATATTGACCTCAACACTGTGAGTTCAAGTGCTCATTGAAATTAATTGTATATATTTGTTCGAATGCATCTATGCATATGAGGTGCATATATTATCAACCCATGGATTTTATGAAATATGTCAGTGTAATAAAGAAGTTTAAATGGCCAATTCTAACCTTTTGCCCACAATATAAGCATATCCTTTCCATTGTGAAGTAATCAAACATTGAACACAGTTTCAGACACGGTATAATAAGGTCAAATGTGTTTTTCTGTCTTTAACGAAATAGCACCGTGACAATTTACCGTGATGTGGTTTTTATATAGAAAATATAACCAAAAAAAGTAGAAGCCCTGATGGAAATTCCTCTTCACTTCAAAGTTTGACAGGGCTTACGGATACACAGACAGTCAAAATCTACATTTATGTACTTCACCAAAGAAAATTCGGGAGCATTAAGATAAATTTTACAAGTGTTATATGTTTCAAAAAAACCAGGTCTAAGAACTGATTTTAGAATCAGTCCTGAAAAATATCCTTCTAATTCCAGCTATGCCCGTTGGCAATAAGCAACGGATAAGTTTGACTTCTTGCACTGACTGCCAGATATCTTATGTTCAGATTTTTTCTGTTTTATCGGAAACACACACTATGTTATTATTACATCATTTTCAGTATTCTATAACGATTTAAATTCTTAATCATTATTAAACTACGAATATCACGATACCTTGTGTTTTTCTCTTCAAATATGTGATCGTGAAGCAGTGTGTTCAATGCTCCCCAGAGTCAAATTCAGAAAAAAATATCCATTTTGACTATGATGAACACGATATCATTTTGCAGTTTGTGTTTGTCAGAAGCTATACATTTTTGCGCTGTAATCCAATTCATCCTTGTTAATATACGATGTGCGCCAACGACTTTTAATAGACAATACAACCCACGAATTTCTGTCTCCTTATTTTGACCGGAAGTTTCGCAATCATTCCACGAAACGCGAACAACATACTGAATCTACAAAAAAATCACAATAAACACGCTCTTAGTTCACCACGGTTTGATTTAAATAATGAAACATAAACATCGGAACTTTTTGTAGTAAAACATTTCTATATAGCTGCAGAAATTGTGAGAAATAAGGGGTATGACAAAAAGTACTTTCACTTTTGACAGTACGTTGTTATGGTAACGGGTACCTGTTCTGTTTCCCCGCGTATTTCCGACTGGTTTACGTGGTTTGTGCGGTAGAAGACCGATAATGAATGACAATTGGTACACCAGTTGGTTCTGAGATATGGGTTATAGAACACTAATTTTATTTTTTTCTTAACATTGGAGCAACGTTCGTCGGAAAAAATAAAAATAAAACTACGAAAATGAATTTTATTTTTATTTGGGTTTTGCAATATTTAGGTACGGCGCTCCCGTAAATCTAAAGATATAAAAACTCTGGCCTTACGGTAGATCTATATCGTCCATATGCATTTTACACAGACATAAAACCCAAACGGATTTGTACAAAAGACACATCTTGTAACCGTGACAATGCCAAATACGTGTTCATTATTTATTACTGATATTATATTAAATTTTGTTAATTGTTGTTTGTTTTAAATAAAGAAAGTGGAAAACAGTTTGTTATACGAGTAGTTTCATACGAAGTGTAACGAGATCAAGTAAAAGACATGTACAGTACCAAATACCATTTTGATATTGACCAGTTGTGGCAAACATCATTATTCATCAAAACTCCATTATCTTATACATCAAATCCCGAGTGCAGCATTAACTTGACCATCTTAGAAATAAAAGTTCATTATTAAACTTATGAGAACTGTAACTGAAGGAAAAAACGCAATATGTAAGGCAATGTGAAAGCAAAGAGTGCATCTATCACGTACACTTTCGGTATGAATAGCTCTTTATAAATTTGTTAAGCACTGTTGGTAAAATCTTTCACACTACGAAATCCAACAAAATATATCGTTGCATACATAGTACTTACTACACAGACAAACCATTCATTAAACAGCTGTTAAAAGTGTGACATGACTAAGATAGACCCAAAAGAACCGCAAGTGAATGCCAACGCTCGTCTTTTTATGAATCTTGCTACACATGTGCGTATTGTCACAGGTAGCATGTGCACAAAGTTTCATGGGAATATGTTGAACAGGTTTGAAAGGTTTGTTTATTACAAATCACCGCGACAAAAGCCTCACGCATCAAGATACTATTCTGCCGGAAAGACAATATTATGTTTCAACCTTCGGGCCGCCTACAGTCATCTGGAATACGCCAAGGAGCTGGGCCGTCATATACAGGGGGGAGGGGGCCAAAATGCAGGCATTTCCGAATATATTAAATTGCTAGGAAGGGGGAGGGAAGGCAGTGAGTAGAACTGGCTGGTTTTTGGAACATAAATGATTTAATGCCACAACTCAATGTTATTAATACCATTAACTGTTCGCTTCCTTTGTAAGCATAAAGTCAATTTAGAACTATAAGTAGCTAACAATTTATTACGGAAGAATATTGACACAACGGCTATACTGTTTATTGTTATTAAATATTGTCACATTAAACTAAATATCCCGCAATGCCATATTTTGGTAAATGTCTAAATGAAGACCCAAAATTTGAGTTCAAGTGTTATTAAAATTATAATCTAATTATAAATGCAATTTACTTTTCAAGATTGAACCAAGTTAAACAAATAAGGCAAACATAACATTAATACGCATTTTCAGAAATCATGTGGCAGTTGAAACGTTGAGTGTGTTACTGTATTTATCCTATCACAACTTAGTTGGTATTTACCACAATTTTGCATATTAGCGGTGTTTACATTTTGACAACCGCCTGATTCTTTCGCTGATAAAAGTTTCGCCCCTGAGGGACGAATAAAACTACACATGCGAAAATTAACATAGTGAACATGTTTACAGCAATTGAAGATAATTGAAAACAATAATGTAATACATTGAGTTTGGTATTGAGCTTGAAAATGTGTACAAGTAGAATATATAAATGTATTCGTACTTGTTTGTCCCTGTAACTTTTATCGAATAATTGAAAAGTTCGTGTCATAACCATTTCGTACCAATAGTGTTTGGTCATATTTTTACAGATTAAGAAATTTACACCGTAGAGTGAATTGAATGCGAGTGTATTCACTCGTCAGGCAATCATGCAACATTATTGACAAAGTTCAGCGTCATTTTGTCAACCGACCTGTGCAGTTGGTTTAGTGCCTTGATTAGAATTACTGTTAAATAATCATGGCAGTCACGCCACTAAGTAAATTTGTTTATTTAATTGAAATACGTAAAGTGACAAATGCTAAAATTCCAACGTCCAGATTACATATACTTTAAAGATAAGGGGAAAAAACAGCATTAAAACAATCTTTACAAATGCAATTCGATGTCTGTCATGTTGTGAAAACAGCAATTAAGTGATTTGTAAACACATCATGATTTCAATCGGCGTTAATTACTCAATAATTAGGACAGCATTGTTTGTCCGTGTGTTTGTCACTATTCAGATCAGCGCTGCAATGGGCGATGTGTCAAAGTGAACATCGATGACTGATTGTTATCACTAATTTGTACGGTAAATGTCAAAAAACGTGTGTGAAATATAAATGAAAGAACCAACATATCCAACATCATTCCTTGATACCTTCCTGCTTCACGGAAGAAATTGAAACTTACTCGCATCTGAAAATGGCAGCTCCGAGAGTTCAAGTGCAATTGCCAGTCACCATCGGCATAAAGAAACCACAATGGTCTTCCAGAGGGACCA
Organism: Mya arenaria; assembly: GCF_026914265.1. NCBI lineage: Eukaryota > Metazoa > Mollusca > Bivalvia > Myida > Myidae > Mya > Mya arenaria. The sequence continues at coordinate 38,770,039 of NC_069125.1, forward strand.
TGTCAAGGTCACAAGAACTTACAGACACAAAACACGAGCTCCGAACCACCATGATGAAGTTCCGGAAGGCTTGCACCCAGTTGAATCTGCTCAACAAGCGTTTGAGCGACATGCACCGTCGCTTGCAGGCCGCCCGGAAGTCAGGCGACCGAAGATCAACCTACAACTTGCAGCTGCAGGCGTCGTTGACGGAGGGCGTCCGAGCAATGTTCTACGAGTATGTTTACATGCGCGGAGAAGACATTGCAATGCTCCGGAATGACGTCAGAGTCCTCATGAAGAATATGGCCGAAGCGACGGAGGTGGCTGAACAAAGCGATTCAGACTCAGAGACAGAAGACGACCCGAATTAAGAGACTCCTGAAATTATTTAAGACTCAAGCAATGCTAAATGGTTTGGTCGCTGTCTGGAAAAAGACATGGCTCACCACGTGCAAGGGGCGGACCTGTTTCTACCCCATGAGAACCGCACAGGACCACTGGGGATAAAAAAACAAACTTATGCAGTCTGAAAATCGTCCCTGCTTGTGGACTAAAAACTCCATGTTGCCCTCTTCCGAGATAATTAAGGAATTATCTGGCTATAAATTGTTTATCTTTAGCCTGAAAATAGTTCTGAAAGGATATCTTACAACTTGTCACAACAAATATGAATAAATGAATTCAAAAACGGTTATGTTTTGTCCATTTTCTGGTATTTTATGGACAGCGTTGTATGTCACTATTCAAATCAGTGAAATCAATTGCGTTGCGTTGAGAGATGTGTTAACGTAAACATTAACAACTGACTCATATCACGTATTTGTCTATTTTGTGAAAGTAAAGTATATTAAGATATGAATGATGGTACCACAAACAACCAATGTCATTCTTTGATACATTCCTGCCACACAGCAGAATACATGGAAACGTACTCGTTACTGACATTGGCAGCACCGATTCATAGTTATCATCATCGAAAACATTTTTTTTCCTGAAGATAGCCAATGTCAAGGCCACAAAAACCAGCCAACACGACCAAAGACCCACTATAATGAGTTTATAAAAAAACAAGCGCACACTTAAACCTGCTGATATAGCATTGAGTGACATGCATCATCGCTTGAGGCCGCTCATAAGTCCTTATGTAAGCATAGCTAACGGAGGGGGTCGATACATGTTCGACGAGTATATGTACATACGCGGAGAAGACATTAAATGCTCCGGAATGACGTCAGAGTCCTCATGAATAACATGGTGGAAGCAACGGCCGTGGCTGGACAAAGCGGTTAAGACACAGAGACAGAAAACGAGCAATAATAAAATTATTCTGAAATGATCTAGGACTTCAACATTGCTGAATTTTCGTGCGCTTTCTGACAAAATTTTGGAAGAGTTTGAAAGTGTTTCTAAAACAACCCACCGCAACACAGCCCTTACACAACAAAAAACTAAGCGACTGGAAATACCAAGATGGACGCTTTGTTTGCTTCCAATGCAATTAACATTAAAATATTGAACTAAGTTAAACAAATCAGTTAAAAATCAAAGCAATTCTGAATGGTCGGGTCGCTGTCTGGCAAAAACATGGCTCATAACGTGCAAGGGGCGGACCTGTTTCTACCACATGAGAGCCGAGCAGGAGCATTGGGTCACGAAAGGGACAACTGATATACAGTCGGAAAAACGTCCCTGGTTGTGGACCGGAAACGACGGTTACCATCACCTCAGGTTATGAAGAAACTATCTGGCTTTTGATATTTTTGCCAATAGCCGACACATATTTCTGAGAGATCTCTCACAATATGTCACAAAACTATGAATGAAGGACCTAATAAACGAGCAAACCAACACTGAGTATGCAAAACCTAAGACACACCGATTATCTTGTCCCAAAACAATCGTAGCGCTTGATATTTATTGTCACTGAGAGCCCTCGATTTACCTTCAATCATTCAAACACAATTTCCATTCACACTTTTAGCCACTGTGAGACAGCTATTACATGAGTCGTTTTTGCAGGTTTTCAAGCATTCAGTATCGAAGACTATTATCGTTGAGCCTAATACAAATTATAAAACGGCCTCACTTGGGCTTGATTTTAATGAGCCAATGTTCTCTTTGCAGACATGACGTCATCCCTATTGTGATGGGCGCGGCTCCCGAGGACTACCGGCGCGCCGCCCCACATTACTCGTTTATTCACGTGGAAGAGTACCCGAGCGCGCGAGCACTCGCAGACTACCTTCACCAACTAGATGCAAACGACAATGCTTACAACGAGTACTTCCGGTGGAAGGGAACCGGGGAATTTGTCAACACATATTTTTGGTGTCGCTTGTGCGCCATGCTCTATGACGACACGCGACAAATGACGACATACGATGACGTCAATAAGTGGTGGCGCGGGAAGGATGTGTGTATTGGAAAGGACAGATGGGGCGAACATGCGGACAGAGGGCGCTACATCTCAGACTTTTATACATAGCAATACTACCCATATGGCGGATCTATATATCTTCCACGTGCAGTATATACAGAGATAAACTCCAAACGGGTTTGTTCGAAAGACACATCTTGTAAATGTGACAATGCCAAAATACGTGTTCATTATTTATTACTGATATTGTTATATATTCATTAATTTGTTAACTGTTGTTTGTTTGAAATAAAAAAAAAGTGGAAAGCAGTTTGTTATACGAGTAGTTTCATACGTGCTAGAATATACGAGCGAAGAGACCAAGTAATCAACATGTACAGAACTGATGGAGAAAAAAAACGCGAAAAAAGAGATTGCATCTATCATATTTTCGGTAAACATAGCCCTTTGTAAATTTGTTAAGCACTGTTGGTAAAATCTTTCACACAACGAAATCCAACAAAATATGCCGTTGCATTCAACGTACTTCTTACACAGATACACCATTCAATATAAAAAGCTGTTAAAAGAGTAACATGACTAAGATAGAACCAAATGACCCAAAAGCAAAGGGCAACTCTTGTCTTTTGTGTATCTTATTACATATGTCCGTATTTTCACTGGAAGCATGTGTAAAAAAGTTTTATGTTAATATATTGAACGGGTTTGGAATGTTTGTTAATTACAACTCACCGCAAATAAACGCCTAACGCAACTGGAATACGTCAAGGCACTAGGCCGCCATAAAAAGGGTGGTACCATGCCACCCAGGCATTAAAGAATACCTTACACTGCTGAGGAAGGGGAGTGGGACAGTAAGTAGTACCGTTTGGTTTTTGGAACATATTTGATTTAATGCCACAACTACAAGTTATTAAAAACCATACAATGTTCTCTTATAAGCATCAAGTCAATAAAACTAATTTAGTTACTAACAATTCATTACTGAGGAATATTTACATTACGGCTATACTGTTTGTTGATATTAAATATCCATTGTCATATTAAATTAAATATCCCGTAATACTTTATTTTGGCAAATTGCATTTAAGTAAATGTCTAAATGATGACCCAAAATTTGAGTTCAAGTATTAAAATATAATCTGATTATAAATGCAATTTACATTTCAAGATTGAACAAAGTTAAACAAATAGTTTCATGTGATAGAGCGTGTCATTATCTGTTATAAGATCTGTTTCATTTTATTGGGGACGGAACAACTCCGTTTGAATACGCATTTTCAGAAATCATGTGGCATTTGAAACGTTGAGTGTGTTTCTGTATTTATCCTATCGCATCTTAGTGGGTATTTACCTCATTTTTGCATAAGAAATATTTACATTTTGACAACTGTCTGACTCCGTCGCTGATAAAAGAGTTTCGCCCCAGGGACGAATAAAACTACACATGTGAAAACTAACAATGTCAACATTTATGCCAATTGAAGATAATTGAGCACAATAATATACATGCAATACATTGAGTTTGATATTGAGCTTGAAAATGTGTACAAGTAGAATAATAATAATGTGTTCGTACTTGTTTGTCCCTGTAACTTTTATCATATAATTGAACAGTTCGTGCCAATAGTGTTTGGTCATTTCGTACAGATTGGAAAAATTACACTGTGCGGTGAGTTAAATGCGAGTGTATTCAACCGTCAGGCAATAATGTAACAGTATTGACAAAGTTCAGCGTCATTTTGTCAACCGACCTGTGCAGTTGGTTTTGTGCCTTGATTAGAATTACTGTTAAATAATCATGGCAGCCATGCCACTAAGTAAATTTGTTTATTTAATTGAAATACGTCAAGTGACAAATGCTAAAATTCCAACGTCCAGATTACTTATACTTGAAAGAAAAGGAAAAAGAACAGCATTTAAACAAATTATACAAATGCAATTCGGTGTCTGGCATGTTGTGAAAACAGCAATTTTGTGGTTTGTAAACACATCATGATTTTAATCGGCGTTAATTACTCAATGATTAGGACAGCGTTGTTTGTCCGTGTGTTTGTCACTATTCAGATCAGCACAGCAATGGGCGATGTGTCAAAGTGAACATCGATGACTGATTGTTATCACTAATTTGTACGGTAATTGTCAAAAACACGTGTTTGAAATATAAATGAAAGAACCAACATAACCAACATCATTCCTTGATACTTTCCTGCTTCACGGAAGAAATTGAAACTTACTCGCATCTAAAAATGGCAGCTCCGAGAGTTCAAGTGCAATCGCCAGTCACCATCGGCATAAAGAAACCACAATGGTCTTCCAGAGGGACCATTGCAGGGTCACAAGAACTTACAGACACGAAACACGAGCTCCGAACCACCATGATGAAGTTCCGGAAGGCTTGCACCCAGCTGAATCTGCTCAACAAGCGTCTGAGCGACATGCACCGTCACTTGCAGGCCGCCCGGAAGTCAGGCGACCGAAGATCCACCTACAACTTGCAGATGCATGCGTCGGTGACGGAGGGCGTCCGAGCCATGTTCTACGAGTATGTTTACATGCGCGGAGAAGACATTGCAATGCTCCAGAATGACGTCAGAGTCCTCATAAAGAAGATGGCCGAAGCGACGGAAGTGGCTGAACAAAGCGATTCAGACTCAGAGACAGAAGACGACCCAAATTAAGAGACTCCTGAAATTATTTTAGACTCAAGCAATGCTAAATGGTTGGGTCGCTGTCTGGAAAAAGACATGGCTCACCACGTGCAAGGGGCGGACCTGTTTCTACCCCATGAGAACCGCACAGGACCACTGGGTATAAAAAAACCCAACTTATGCAGTCTGAAAATCGTCCCTGCTTGTGGACTAAAAACTCCATGTTGCCCTCTTCCGAGATAATTAAGGAATTATCTGGCTATAAATTGTTTATCTATAGCCTGAAAATAGTTCTAAAAGGATATCTTACAACTTGTCACAACAAATATGAATAAATTAATTCAAAAATTGTTATGTTTTGTCCATTTTCTGGTATTTTAAAAACTAACCTTAAAATGCACAACTTAATACATTACCGAATCGACAGAATTTAAAGACAATTTAACTTGAATAAAGAAAAATGAAACATTCAGACTAAAACAAAGTCATTTAACAATGCAATTCTGTGATTAACATGTTCTAAAAACAGCAATTAAGTGATTTGCCAACACATCATGAGTTCAATCAGCGGTAATCACTCAATGATTAGGACAGCGTTGTATGTCACTATTCAAATCAGTGAAATCAATTGCGTGGCGTTGAGAGATGTGTAAACGTGAACATTAACAACTGACTCATATCACGTATTTGTCTATTTTGTGAAAGTAAAGTATATTAAGATATGAATGACGGTACCACAAACAATCAATGTCATTCTTTGATACATTCCTGCTACACAGAATACATGGAAACGTGCTCGTTACTGACATTGGCAGCACCGATTCATAGTTATCATCATCGAAAACATTTTTTCCCTGAAGATAGCAAATGTCAATGCCACAAAAACCAGCCAACACGACCAAAGACCCACTATAATGAGTTTATAAAAAACAAGCGCACACTTGAACCTGCTGATATAGCATTGAGTGACATGCACCATCGCTTGAGGCCGCTCATAAGTCCTTATGTAAGCATAGCTAACGGAGGGGGTCGAACCATGTTCGACGAGTATATGTACATGCGCGGAGAAGACATTAAATGCTCCGGAATGACGTCAGAGTCCTCATGAAAAACATGGTGGAAACAACGGCCGTGGCTGGACAAAGCGGTTAAGACACAGAGACAGAAAACGAGCAATAATAAAATTATTCTGAAATGATCTAGGACTTCAACATTGCTGAATTTTCGTGCGCTTTCTGACAAAATTTTGGAAGAGTTTGAAAGTGTTTCTAAAACAACCCACCGCAACACAGCCCTTACACAACAAAAAACTAAGCGACTGAAAATACCAAGATGGACGCTTTGTTTACTTCCAATGCGAGGCCGCCAACATCCGCTTTGAATACACCAAGGAGCTTGGTCGTATACAGAGGTTTAAAATACCGTGCCTCTCCCTAGTAGTTTAATGTATTCTGAAATGCATGCAGATTGACAGTGAGTAGTACAGGTTGGATTTTGGAACATAATCTATTTTTTCCACAACTCAATGTTATATTATGAAATATAAAATGGCGGTGTACTCTTAGATGAGTATAAAGTCAATGCAAAAACATTTAGTAGCTCACAATGCACAGTGTGTGTATACCACGTGATAAATTGCGTCAAAAATGCTACGTCGGAAGGCAATATTTAGCTTCGATTGAAGACTTAAAACGATGATAACTTTTCATTTTCTTTACCATTTTAAATGAAACATAGCGCAGTCTATGCCACTTACGGAGCCCCGCCTTCGCTCTTTTACCAAATCTTGATTGAGAGTTTAGTTTCTTATAACACCTCGACAAACCTTTTCACGATACGGCCGTCGAACGGAGCACTGTCAAAACATTGTTTTGGAAACAGGATTGTCGAAGTGTTTGATGAAACTAATCACCTTACCAAACTCCGGTAATAAAACAAAGATTGTGCTCTTTAAGCGGCATAGACTGGCCTTTGTTTCATTTTAAATGGTGTAGTGAGCTAAAAGTTATCTTTGATTTAAGTCTTTATTTTAAGCAAAATATTGCCTTCCGACGTAGCATACATGACGTAATTTATCACGTGGTATACACACAATATCTACATTACGACTCTATCCTTTATTGTTGTTGAGTATCCATTGTCACATAAAACAATTCACATAACTGCACATTTTGACAAAACGCATTTAAGTGAATATGAAAATAAACATCCAAAATTTGAGATCAAGGGTTAAATTATTTTTTGTTATAAATGCAATTAATATTAAAAGATTGAACTAATCAGTTAAAAATCAAAGTTGGTTTCATGCGCTTAACTCATTGTAATTAGATTTGTTTCATTGTGTTGGGGAAGGACCTTCTTAGTATTAGTACGCATTTTCAGAAATATTATTATCATTTCATTACACTAAATGAGTTCAATTGCTTAAATGAGATACGTAAAGTGACAAATGCTAAAGATCCATAGACCAGTTCACGTATACATTAAGGATATGGAAAGCTAACTGCAATAAAACATATACAAATACAAATACAAATACAATAAAACTGCAAATCGGTGTCTGACATGTTGTGAGAACAGCAAATAATTGATATGCAAACTCATCATGATTTTAAACGGCGTTAATTACTCAGTGATTAGGACAGCGTTGTTTGTCCGTGTGTTTGTCACTATTCAAATCAGCGCAACGATGGGCGAGTGTCAAGCTGAACATCGACGACTGATAGTTATCACTTATTCGTAAGGTAAAAGTCAAAAAGCGTGTTTGTATATAAATGAGGGTTCTAACATAAACTCTATCATTCTTTATTACATTCCCGCTACACGGAAAGAATGAAAACATACTCGCATCTGAAAATGGCAGCACCGGGAGTAAATGTACAACCGCCAGTCACCATCGGCGTAAAGAAACCACTGACGACTTCCAGAGAGACCATGTCAAGGTCACAAGAACTTACCGACACGAAACACGAGCTCCGAACCACCATGATGAAGTTCCGGAAAGCATGCACCCAACTGAATCTGCTCAACAAGCGTCTAAGTGACATGCAATGTCGCATGCAGGGTGCCCGGAAGTCCGGCGACCGAAGATCTGTCTACAACCTACAGTTGCAAGCGTCGGTGACGGAGGGCGTCCGAGCCATGTTCTACGAGTATGTTTACATGCGCGGGGAAGACATTGCAATGCTCCAGAATGACGTCAGAGTCCTCATGAAGAAGATGGCCGAAGCGACCGAGGTGGCTGTACAAAGCGATTCATAGACAAAAGACGACCAGAGAAAAGAGAATCCTTAAATAATTCAGGACGCTGTCTGACAAAAGCATGGTTCACCACGTGCATTGACAAACCTGGTTCTACCCAATTAGAGACGATTAGGAACACTCTGGTCACAAACCACGACAACGCATACAGTCTGAAAATCTCCTCTAGCTGAGGACAGAAAAAAAGGTTACCGTCATCTCAGGTTATAAAAACATTATCTGGCTATAGATAATTTGCCAATAGCTGACACATATTTCTGAAAGAAATCTTACGATTTGTCACAATACTATGAATGAAGTAACAAATAAAGCAAAACCAACACTAAACATGCAAAACTGAGAGTAAACAAATGCCTTGTCCCAAAACAGTCGTATCACATAAGATATAGATGATGATGATGAGGATGATGATGATGATGATGATGATGATGATGATGATGGTGATGAAGATGAAGATGAAGATAAAGATGATGGCGGTGGTGGTGATGATGGTGATGATGATGATGATGATGATGATGACGATGGTGGTGGTGGTGGGGATGATGATGATGATGATGATGATGATGATGGTGTTGGTGGTGGTGGTGGTGGTGGTGGTGGTGATGATGATGATGATGATGATGATGATGATGATGATGATGATGATGATGATGATGATGATGATGACGATAGTGATGATGATGATGATGATGATGATGATGTTTTTTATGTAAGTAAGTAAGTAATTATTTATTATAGTGACATGTGTATATATACATCATTACAAATCAATACAAATATAAATAGTTTAAGCAATTACACCCGGCCCATCGGGCCTATAAGTCACCTAGATATCACATATATGAAATACAAATTTTCATAAATTAAACATAACGAATATGTATGTAAGGTTTAAAGTGAATATTATACATATCTATAAAGGAAATGTTTATATCATCAAATACGTTTATAAGTGAGTTTACATATTAAGGACATTGCATGAACAAACTTTCAACGTAAAAGATGTAATGTTAATAACTAGCAATACTTTTAAGCAAACAGTGTGGTTTTTCTCAGAGTGAAAGCACTAACAATATACTTGGATAATTGTCTCACATAGTCCTTCATAAGTAAAACAAGTTTGTCTAGATCGGAGATATTTACAAAACTGTCACGTGATATGATATTACCAAGGTAGGTATTTCTCAGTTCATTATACAGAGAACATTGAAATATGAAATGACACTCGTTCTCAACTTCTCCAGAGTTACATAGCCTACACGTTCTAGAGTCCACTGGTTCCCCTAAATAACGACCGGTCTCTAATCTCAGTGGTAATATACCAGTCCTACACTGAGCCAATAATGAACGTTCATTTTTCTTAAGGTCCATACTCAGATAGGTTTCACACTTGAATTCTTGTTTAAATTCACGGTACGTTCGTAATTTCGGCATAGATCTTATATCCTGTAACCAAATGTTAACATAATAGTCCTTGATCAGCGAATGCGCGTTCTTAATATCAACAGGCTGTTTTGCATTGAAACTGTCAGATATTCCTATTTTGTCCATGATGTCCTTCACCTCGCTTGACCAGTTAGCGGTACATTTTCTATAGTCAATTTCAAACACCTGGGCGCACAGTCGGTCACGGTCCATGAGAACAAGTCTATTCCACAGGCGTAGCATATTACTCCAGCGGCGATAACGGGTGGGTATCCATCCAGTGTCCCCTGTCAGCGCCGGGATCGGCGCGAAGCGATGGACGCCAAGGGCGTACCTCATAGCGCGGTTCTGCACATTATCCGATGGTTGGTATTGTTTGTACCCCCACACTGAGCTGCAATAATCCATGACGGGCACAACACAAGCGTTATAGAGTTTCTCATATGGTTTAAAGGAAATGTCTTTCAAGGGGTGTATCTTACTTATAACACTTCCAAGAGCTCTACCTCCCCCCTTTGAAAGCCCCTCACATGTGGTTGAGAAATCGCCTCTGTCTTGGAAAATGATGCCTAGATACTTATATTTGTCCACTATTTCTATTTCATTATCACCAATACGGAAGATAAACTGTGTTCGTTGAGTGCGTGCTTTCCGGAAGTGCATACATTTCGATTTTGACGTGTTTATGATTACACGCCAGCGTTTGCACCAGATGTTCAAAATGTCGAGCATTGCTTGTAGGTTTTGTTCAGAGTCTGCGGTTAGAACAATGTCATCAGCGTACATGAGAATGGACACCTGGTGTTCCCCGATGGTGACGCCACACTGTAAGTCATTTATTTCCTTTACTAGGTCATTGGCGAAGACGGCAAATAACGTCGGTGATAACGTGCACCCCTGTTTCACCCCAGATATGCAATCGAACCAGTCTGTGTGTGAGTTGTTGAGCCGGACACAAGATGACGAACTCGCATAGATATTCTTGACAGAGTTATAAAACTTTCCATCGATATGATTTAGTAACAGTTTGTACAATAACATGTCCCTGTCAATATAATCGAAACAACGTTTCAAGTCAATAAACGCTGCATAGACATTCTTGTTGTTTCTTACAACACTACTAAGAGTAAAAACGTGATCTTCACACGATCTGTTCGCCCGGAACCCGTTCTGCTCATCAGCAAGGAGATTGCCCGTCTCTAGGTATTTTGTTAAGCGTTTATTTAAAAACGCCGTATACAGTTTACTGACACACGATAGTAGGCTAATCCCTCTATAGTTCATTGGGGTCCTTTTATTTGATTGTGGGTCCTTCAATATTGGATAAATGATTGCTTTTCTCCATATTGATGGGATTTTACTAGTATCGAATATTAACTGAAATAACTGTTGTAACACGGCAATAACCGGCGGGTTTTTCAACACATCATACGGTAAATTGTCTATTCCACATGCCGAGCCGGATTTACTTTTCTGTATAATTGAAGCTATCTCATCCAATGAAACGTTAATATTCAATGATTCGTTCGTGATGTAAAGGGGGTCAGCCATGTTATTCTCAATTAAAGTCTTGTGTATCTTTGCACGATCGTAGTGAATATCGTCAAAACTATCCGATTCCTTGCAGTTGTACAAGTCCTTAAAGTCATTTTTCCACCGTTCAAACACTTTCGTTTCATCACTGGTAACAGAACCATCAGTGTCATAAACTTCCATAGGTATGCGCGATTCTCGCCTTGGCCCTAACTTTTTTATTTTTTCCCAGAATTCTTTAGGGTTGTTTGCCTCAAATGTCTCAATTTCAATGGCTTTGTCTCTTCTATATGCCCGTTCTGTTTTATGCAAGAGCCGGTCGAACGTGTTTCTAGCCAAAACATATTCCGAATGTAAACGTGCGCGCAATGTCCTATCATTCCTGCACTTAAGGAATTTGTTTTCACTTTCTCTCAATTTATTCCAGAGATTTTGCAGTTCTTCGTTCCAATATGGCTTGGCATGTTTACGTTTCTTTGATGTTCGTTTTGTACTCGCTAATTTTGGAATCTTTTCATTCATTTCAGATATAATTACATCACAGAGTAATTGATATATGCAATCTATATTTTCCTGTGTCTCCCTCGAGATTTCAATTTGCGTGATAAGGGATATAAGCGCCGTTTTGACTCTATCACTGTCCATAAAGTCAGAAGGTATCCGACGAAGATTATAGCGTGCTTCGCGGGGGGTAAGAGAAACCGTTGATGGCCCATATAATTGCGCATTATAGTCCGTTTCAATCTTTACACTTAATGCACAGTGATCAGGGATGCGTGAACGCTCACCGAGTAATCCATGTAATCCTTGTTGGTCAATGATATCAGTCAGGTTTATGACTTTAAAGTTTCTACAGCAGTGAAATACGTCATGTGGTACACATATAAAGTCTACTACAGCTTTTCCTTTGCGCGAGATGGATGTGAAATTATCCTCTTCTGGTTTAAACCGGCCATTAAGTACACAGAATTTGGAGTCACATAGGAATTCAATTAAATCATGACCATGCTGATTAATATTCTTATCAATGCACGTTCGCTCCGGTATAATATCACATTCAGTCAGTAAATCGGATAATGAGCCTATTCTAGCGTTGAAGTCCGAGCAAACAACCATCTGATCATAATTTGCATGGGCGTATATCTGTGTTAGTAGGTGGGCGAAGAATCCCTGTGCATCACGTCCTCTTGTAGAACCCTCCGGCGGTAAGTAACATGAAAATACTATGAAATCGGATCCCGTAGCCTTGTTGGTAAACGATACTGCGATTATTCCGTCGTAAACTCGATCCACAATAGCAACGTCATATTCATTTACAACACTGCTTCACTAATAGTCCCACTCCGCCAGACGCTTTTGGGGCGTTCCGGTGGATTTCTGTTCTGTTGAAACCGAACCAAGAATATCCATCAACATTCAGCACATTTCTGTCTGATAAATGTGTCTCACAGACAGAGATGATGTCAGCATCAAAATAGTTTAATAGTGCAATACGTAGGTTTTCATTGTCTTTTGTCCATCCACAAACGTTAATATGTACAATATGGATGGGTAATCCAATGGGACGGGGTGTGTCCTATACACTGTCACGTGCGGCGGCGGGCTGCTGCTCGGGGCGCGGGCGGATGCGGCCGTTGGCATCAACACGATAACCAGCTCCCTGTGGAAGCTGACGAAGGATGGTCCTGGCGTTGAGCTCTATGAGCCTTTCTGCGTGAGATTTGCTGCTTTTAATGAACACATCCTGATAATTCTCCATGTCTTTTAGCTTCATTTTGTGTCTAAGAACGAGAACCTTTTCTGGTGTCGAGCCAAAGCTGATTTTCAGTGGTCCTGGTTTTCCTCGTAGCTTGCTGGGCAATCGAATGGTTCCCGTCACCGTAACGCGGGAATAAACGTTTTCCCCAAGTGCGCGTATCAGACTATTGGCCTTTTCAAACAGGTCCTCGTCGTCCTGCTTTGGTATCCCAGTGGCGATGATGCAGTAGTCAGGATCATTCAAATGATCGACCTCGCGAGGTTCTGCAGGTGAGGGCGTGCCGTCTTCAACCGCACGCAAACGCACTCTATGATCAGAAATGAGCGATTGTATGACTAGAAACCATCCTATTTAATGCACGAAATTTACGGAAGTTCAGTTGTGCAATTACAACAATTAATTGATACTGCTGACAGCTCCCATCATAATAATATTGTTAAAACTAAGTAACTGTTAATAATAAACGCTTGTCGGCGTAGTGTATTAAAATTCAATTTATTCGATGGTCGAAGCGACGGAGGTGGCTGGACAAAGCGATTCAGACGCAGAGACAGAAGACGAGCATTTAGAAGAGAATCCTTAAATAATTTAGGACTCATGCAATGCTGTATGTTCGGGTCGCTGTCTGATATAAGCATGGCTCACTACGTGCATGTAAAGACCTGTTTCTACCCAATTATAGACGAATATGAACACTGGTCACAAACCACGACAACCGATACAGTCTGAAAATCTCCTCTGGCTGAGGACAGGAAAAATATGGTTACCGTCATCTCAGGTTATGAAAACATTATCTGGCTATAGATAATTCGCCAATAGCTGACACATATTTCTGAAAAAAATCTTACGATTTTTCACAATACTATGAAGAAATAAACGAGCAAACCGATCCTAAACGATCCCAATTCTGGACATGGATAGTTTTTAATATGGACCATCTTAGAAAGCCGCCATAGGTTTCTATCGTAGGTGTTATTATCTTTGCTTTCAGAGGAAGTATACTAACAGTTATGCATAGGTTACCGGGCAAAATTATGCCACAGCATTTTAAAAATTCTACTTCATTTATCATATGTCTTGACTTTTTATTACGGTACGTTGAATTCCAAATACTAGTAATGCGTTGTAAAATTACTTAATTGTTGTTCCAAAGCTCAAAGAGTTCTACTAATTTAATTCACCAAGTTTAAGCTATTCCAAAATGCCTGGTTAACCCATTTAACATTGGAATCGTTTGAAATCATAACGACGTAAAGAGCAATTATTTAAGGAATGAATTGCGGGCTTGATGTCATTATCGGGGTATGAACGCAATTAGGCTGGTCAAAATGTGTGGAGTCCGAAGTTTAAATACATTAACAGTTACTTAGTTTTAACAATATTATTATGACAGGAGCTGTCAGCGTTATCAATTAACGGCTGTAATTGTACAGTTCAACTTCCGTAAAGGCCGTGTGTGTGTATTGAAGGCCGCTGACTGGACGCCCCTCTTAAACCTCAGCACTAAATATGGTGGTTTCACATCATCATCATCATCATCACCATCATCAAATCCCATTACCACCACCACCACGAACATCATCATTTTCATATTTTGTAGTTATGATATGGTGTTATTATGTCGAGCAACGCAATTATATTAGTCTTCTCTTTACGGAAGTATAATTAACATTTAACGTATATTGTTATGAACTAGCTCATCATTGGGAAGTGCGTATATACGTAGTTATGTTCTCCGAAATACTCACAGGAACAAGGAAAGAATACTTTTATTTTGAAATAAATACGTCAATGAACGTTGATTTAAAGGGGCATTGTTCATTATGGTAGAGCTTGGTATAGCCGAAGGTAATACTGCTTTGAAATCCTTCTAGCCGCTAAAGAAATATGGAGCTTGACACAATCTGGCTTTAGACGTTTTAGTGACCTTAATCTGGATTTAACGCTCTAGGCATTTCCGGTGAATTCAGCCGTGCTGGAAAACTCCTTCTAGCACACCGGATAGGCATTTTCGGTGATTTCAGCCTGCTGGAAAACTCCATCTGGCATCCCCCCATGCCAGATGAGTCACGCGCTGTGACGTAATACTTTCAATTTCTTTTATTAAACACTTAATGTAACCATAGTAATGAGATTTCAATAGATGAGTTCCATTAACAATAACTTAACAAAAATATACTTTAAAAAACAAAACATATCCTTCTTGACGTATGCAGCGAATACAAATTACTTCGCGTCATGACGTCAGTAAACATCATCGCACGCGCTTTTTGGTGATACGTACATTTTTTCATGTATTTTCTCCATAAAAATGCAATTTATGTATGCTAGAAAAAATATCTATCATGTGTTTCCGTTCAGCATAGAAAAATCCGATCCTCGGGCACGCTGCGTGGCCGGTAACTCGGCAAGCCTCGTTACCTGGCAACGCAGGTGCCCTCGGGTCGGATTTCTATCCGGAACGGGAACACATGACAGATATTATCATTACTGGACCATTTATACTGCAATATCGCTCATATACGAATAGTTGTGGCCATTGCCATTTTATTTCAAAAGCATTCAAGTAATTTAAGTATTGTGTACACTACAATACCGCTCATATACGAATAATTGTGGCCATTGCCACACTATTTCAAAAGCCTTCAAATAATTTGAGTATTATATACACTGCGATATCGCTCATATACAAATAGTTGTGGCGGTTGCCAATTTATATCAAAATCCTTCAAGTAGTTCCATTATTATGAAGCGGGCACGAGAAAGCGTTTTGCCCCTTTACATGTATTTGGCATTTACTCTTGTAGGAGCTGGAACCATTGCTGTGAAAATTACTTTCGAAATTTGAACCGTTGTGCGAACATAAATGATAATCTGACGTTTTACTCTTAATGTATTAGCCACGTTATACACACTTTTATAAAAGCTTTAACCATCAACATAGTTATGATCATGATACGCTAAAACAACTCATTGTCTGTACAGCAGGATTACAGTGACAAAGTTCGTCAACACAGAAAACATCTTGGGGAGCGTATGATGACCGAAAGACGGAAGGAAACTACGCTTCGGTGAGATATGACAAACTTATTGTCAATGATCATGTATACAAATACAATGACAGTACTCAATCAATCGTATCAATTGGTTTACGGCGATCAACAGCTCGACCACGTGCTCCAGCACGTGGTATTCCGCAAGGTCAACCAGACGAAAACATAAATTCGGGGCAGCGATTGGACGTTAACCATGTGACCAGTGACATAGATGATTCACGCGGCGGAAACCGACCAACCATAGACAATACGGACTTACCCGAGGACGACGCACTGTCTGATTCATCAATTATGGATTAGGGACACGGCCGAGGCTATTCAAACCATGACAATACTGTGGGGGCGATTAATATAAACATTGTCAGCTGGAATATTGCTGGCTTAGGTAAACATGTAAACAATATGGAATTCAAATCCTTTCTAAATGCATTTGATATTATTCATTTGTGTGAAACATGGGGTAAATGCATTGGTGAATTTAGTAATTTGCTACAATCATATATTTGTCATGATAGTGTACGACCATTTAATCCAGGTAATATACGAAATAGTGGGGGTATAAGTGTTTTCATAAAAAGTAATTTACAGAAACTGAACATTATTTCACGCATTAAGAGTTGTTATAATGATTGTGTTGTATTATATTGCAAATTTTCAATGTTGTTTAAATCAAAAGATATAATTATGTATTACACATATGTCTCCCCTGAAGGGTCACATATTTATAATTGCAGGGAAGAGAAAAATGGTATATTGTATATGTTTTCAAATTTAGAAGAGCTTAAGTTTGAATATCCAAATGCACTTATATTTTTGAGCGGAGATTTTAATGCAAGAACAAAAGATTATTTAGACTATATACCTTTAGATAATTTGAATTATATTTTTGGGGAAGTAGATTATGAAGGCAGTTCTTTCAATATGGTCCGTAGAAATTTAGATAGTGTGCGAGGTAATAACTTTGGCAAATCTTTGGTGAACCTGTGCTGTATTTTTGACGTGCATATTTTAAATGGCAGGTTGGCAGGTGACAATGAAGGCCACTTTACTTGTGTCTCTAATGATGGTGCTAGTGTTGTAGATTACATGATCGCGTCGTCGGAGCTATTTGAGAAATTAGTTGTCTTTAAGGTAATTGATCGACACGAGTCTGATCATTTCCCGATTAAATGTAAATTTAATATTGAATATTTAGCAGCAAATACTAATGGTGACTGTATTAATTCAAATATAGTTTTATCTAACGTGAAGAAATATAAATGGGACGATAGGCATAGTGACTCTTTCCGCAACAGTATTAACACGCTGTTTAATGAAAATTAAGGCGTTTAATAACATATCTTATAAATCAAGATATTAACGCGGCGATTGATAAAATAACCGCCTTTTACTATGAGGCGGGAAATAGGATGCTTTTAGCACCGAAAAACTTTCATTCATTGCAGCCTCGTTGGTGGGATGAGCGTTGTGATTTTCTTAAGAAACAAAAGTATATGTATTTACGCAAATTTCGCTCTTCAAAATTAGCGTCTGATCTAAGACTATATAAGGATTGTAGAAATGTTTTTAAGAACCATTGCGGTGTAAAAATTCTTGAATTACAGACACAAAATAGACAAGAACTTATTAATAATCGAAATAGTCCATGTTTTATGTGGAAGAAAATTAAACAGGCTAAAACGAAGCAGTCTTTAGATACTAGTATAGAAGCCAGAAAGTGGTATGATCACTTTCGTAGTCTGTTATATGATGATGGAGTCATGCCTATTTCTGTAAATAAAGACATGCACAATACTGATATTGATGATAATGATTCCAATACTCTAAATGAGCCTATTACACACTCTGAAATTGAAAACGCGATCCGCAAGTTAGTTAATGGCAAAAGCTGCGGAATAGACGGAATTCCATCTGAATTTTATAAAGGCACTATCGATAGTATTGCGCCTTACTTATTGACTTTGTTCAATAGAATATTTCAATCAGGGGATTTCCCAATTACATGGGGTCAAAGTATAATATGTCCTATACATAAAGCGGGACCCACACACGTTCCTGGAAATTATCGTGGTATTTCACTTACCAATACTATGTATAAGATTTTTTCAGGTATCATAAATAAACGTTTATACGAATGGGCTGAAAATAATAACAAAATAGATGAATCACAATCCGGATTCCGATCTGGTTATTCAGCCATCGATAATGTATTCTGTCTCCAAGCAATGGTTCAAAAATATATATCAAAAAAGGGGGGTAGGTTTTACTGTTTATATGTCGACTTTCGTAAGGCGTTTGATAAAATAAATCACCAGATTTTGTTCCAGTCGTTACAAAAAAAGGGTATTAACGGGAAGTTTTTATATGTTCTAAAGCAAATGTATAACACTTTGTACTCTTGTGTTAAAGTACCAAATGAGGTCTCTGACGCGCAATCTAATAATAATGCCCGAACAACTATTACAGAATTCTTTAAATGTAATATAGGGACGAGACAAGGGGATAAGTCAAGCCCGACCATTTTTGCATTGTTTATTGACGATCTATCGACGATGTTACGAGAGAGATGTGGTTCCGGAATATTTATTACAAACGAAATTAATGATATTATATGTTTGATGTTCGCCGATGATGTAGCTAGCTGTGCGGAAACAGCGAACAAATTACAACAACAGTTAAATGTCATTGAGCAATTTTGTGCAAATACTGGCATGGAAGTCAATTTAGACAAAACTGAAATAATCGTTTTCAGAAATGGTGGACCGCTAAGAAACTACGAAAAATGGTTTTTTAATGATAATCAAATAAATACTGTATCTTTCTACAAATACATGGGGTTACTACTTACTCCCCAATTATCGTGGAGTGCAGCACATGATAAATTATCTGCACAAGCACAAAAGGCAATTTTTTCAATATATAGCTATAAGAAACACTTTGGAGCTTTCCCAACAAAGGAATTATTTATACTTTTTGATAGCATGGTTAAGCCAATTTTGTGCTATGGATCGCAGATTTGGGGATATAAATATATTGATACCATAGAGACGGTTCAAAATAAATTCTGCAAGAGACATTTGTATGTTAAAAGAACTACAAATACATGTATAACTCTGGGTGAATGTGGACGTCTTCCTCTGTGTGTTACTTATTTTGTTAACTGCATTAAATACTGGTGTAAGTTATTAACTATGTCTAATCATAGATATCCTAAACACTGCTACAAAATGTTAAAATCGTTAGATGACGCCGGGCGAAATTGTTGGGCATCCAATATTAAATCTTTGTTATTCACGTACGGTTTTGGATATATTTGGATTGCTCAAGATGTAGGAAATATAGATCTATTTATATATACTTTTAGACAACGGTTGATTGACTGTTTCGTCCAAAACTGGCATAACGACATTAGTGAGTCCTCAAGGTGTCATCATTATAAACATTACAAAACATTATTAAATACAGAAAGGTACCTACATCTGGAAATTCCATTAAAATATAAGATTGCGTTTGCTAGGTTTCGCTGCTCCAACCATAAGCTGAATATTGAACTTGGAAGATATATAAATACTCCGCAAGATGAGAGACTTTGTATATATTGTCTGAATCAACATTTGACAGTTATTGATTGTGAATATCATTCATTCTTTCAATGTCCTAAATTCGATATTATTCGTAGACAATATCTTTTTAACTGGTATTCATATGGTAATAGTTTAAATGATTTCTACTCTTTAATGTCTACTGAAAATGATAATACAATATTGAAGTTAACAATCTATGTATACCATCTGTTAGATATGATAAATGTGTAAATCGTATGTTGCAACTACTATACTATGTTTGTTTTTTTGTACATTTTGTGTATTTTGGGCCGGTGGCCTTTATTTACTTGAATAAAATGAATTGAATTGAATTGAATTGCTATGGGATTTTTGACCGTGAATTAAAACAGTTATTGGTGTTTCATTGCCCCCACCCCCGAACAAAGAGCGACAAGTAAATATTTTGTCTATATTTGAAAATTTATCGCATTACCTGAGATTAATAAATAAACACAATAGATGTTGGTCAAATAAACTTTAGTCAACAGAAAACTAAAGTTCAAACAAAAACAATACTGAAAGAAAAAGAAACAAACTATTTTTTTGATTGATCTTGTGACTTTTCGGAAGAGAGCAGTTTTTGGATGTATTGCATTTTTATTAAATTCATAGAAAATAGTTAAATATAAGGACAGCTGGTGAAATCATTTCAAATATTTTCTATTATGTCTATTGAACATTTTAAAAGACAATTTATGATAGTTTACCGTCCAGTTTTAAAGAATGTATATATATTTATAATGTCATGTAACCATACATGTGTGGCCTTGACCTACGGATATGAACATTCGTGGTTGGAGCAGGTGCTTTGCACGTTGATAAGTATTTGAGTTAACCCAAACACAGACAGACGGCGGTCACGTTATGCTCGCCTTTTCAGGAACATTAAGTACAATATGTTTAATTTATTGATGTTTATTACAGCATGGTGTTCAATACTGATTTTGGAAATGGTAAACTTTAAACAATATGTATTGTATCAAGACAAAGCTTTTTGATCCATATCTGTTTTAGCTGGACAGTAAAATTATAAATAAAAGCACAACTAATAGGGAATTACGAAATAATAAAGTTTTAAGCAAAAGAAGAATTTCGTGCTCTGCAGTTATGACATTTTTTTTCCTTTTTAAAAGATTGTTCGCTACACTACTCGACTGCTAGTCAACTAGCTCAGTGAAAGTGAAGCTAAATCACCCTTTCTCTATACAACCATCCCTGTACCGCCCGTTACCTTCTATTTTTACAAAAAAGACAGCACTTGTCCTGTCCATAGTATGTGTCCTGACACATGTCATCGATCGTCCAATAGTAGTTCGATATCTCATTACACGTTTCGCCTTCGTCACCTTTGTCTACACACTCTGAATCCCTTCCCGTGTTTGTGCCACCTGAATCCCCGCCCTTGTTTGTGCCACCTGAATCCCCGCCCTTGTTTGTGCCACCTGAATCCCCGCCCTTGTTTGTGCCACCTGAATCCCCGCCCTTGTTTGTGCCACCTGAATCCCCACCCGTGTTTGTGCCACCTGAATCCCCACCCGTGTTTGTGCCACCTGAATCCCCGCCCTTGTTTGTGCCACCTGAATCCCTTCCCGTGTTTGTGCCACCTGAATCCCCGCCCGTGTTTGTGCCACCTGAATCCCCGCCCTTGTTTGTGCCACCTGAATCCCCACCCGTGTTTGTGCCACCTGAATCCCCGCCCGTGTTTGTGCCACCTGAATCCCCGCCCGTGTTTGTGCCACCTGAATCCCCGCCCTTGTTTGTGCCACCTGAATCCCCGCCCTTGTTTGTGCCACCTGAATCCCCACCCGTGTTTGTGCCACCTGAATCCCCACCCGTGTTTGTGCCACCTGAATCCCCTCCCGTGTTTGTGCCACCTAATCCCCGCCCTTGTTTGTGCCACCTGAATCCCCACCCGTGTTTGTGCCACCTGAATCCCCGCCCGTGTTTGTGCCACCTGAATCCCCGCCCGTGTTTGTTCCACCTGAATCCCCGCCCTTGTTTGTGCCACCTGAATCCCCGCCCGTGTTTGTGCCACCTGAATCCCCGCCCTTGTTTGTGCCACCTGAATCCCCGCCCGTGTTTGTGCCACCTGAATCCCCATCCGTGTTTGTGCCACCTGAATCCCCGCCCGTGTTTGTGCCACCTGAATCCCCGCCCTTGTTTGTGCCACCTGAATCCCCGCCCGTGTTTGTGCCACCTGAATCCCCGTCCGTGTTTGTGCCACCTGAATCCCCGCCCGTGTTGGTGCCACCTGAATCCCCGCCCGTGTTTGTGCCACCTGAATCCCCGCCCGTGTTTGTGCCACCTGAATCCCCGCCCGTGTTGGTGCCACCTGAATCCCCACCCGTGTTTGTGCCACCTGAATCCCCGCCCGTGTTGGTGCCACCTGAATCCCCACCCGTGTTTG
Source organism: Mya arenaria (assembly GCF_026914265.1). Classification (NCBI taxonomy): domain Eukaryota; kingdom Metazoa; phylum Mollusca; class Bivalvia; order Myida; family Myidae; genus Mya; species Mya arenaria. The sequence continues at coordinate 38,792,095 of NC_069125.1, forward strand.
TGCCACCTGAATCCCCGCCCGTGTTTGTACCACCTGAATCCCCATCCGTGTTTGTGCCACCTGAATCCCCGCCCGTGTTTGTGCCACCTGAATCCCCGCCCGTGTTTGTGCCACCTGAATCCCCGCCCTTGTTTGTGCCACCTGAATCCCCGCCCTTGTTTGTGCCACCTGAATCCCCGCCCGTGTTTGTGCCACCTGAATCCCCGCCCTTGTTTGTGCCACCTGAATCCCCGCCCGTGTTTGTGCCACCTGAATCCCCGCCCTTGTTTGTGCCACCTGAATCCCCGCCCGTGTTTGTGCCACCTGAATCCCCGCCCGTGTTTGTGCCACCTGAATCCCCGCCCGTGTTTGTGCCACCTGAATCCCCACCCGTGTTTGTGCCACCTGAATCCCCGCCCGTGTTTGTGCCACCTGAATCCCCGCCCGTGTTTGTGCCACCTGAATCCCCGCCCTTGTTTGTGCCACCTGAATCCCCACCCGTGTTTGTGCCACCTGAATCCCCGCCCGTGTTTGTGCCACCTGAATCCCCACCCGTGTTTGTGCCACCTGAATCCCCGCCCGTGTTTGTGCCACCTGAATCCCCACCCGTGTTTGTGCCACCTGAATCCCCGCCCGTGTTTGTGCCACCTGAATCCCCGCCCGTGTTGGTGCCATCCAAATCTCCACCATTGTTGGTGCCATCCGAATCTCCGTTTCCATCCGTTTTGCTATTTTTGCAAAACAAACAGCAGTTATCCTGTCCATAGTATGTGTCCTGACACATGTCATCGATCGTCCAATAGTAGTTCGATATCTCCTTACACGTTTCGCCGGCGTCACCTTTGTCTACACACTCTGGATCCCCTCCCGTGTTTGTGCCACCTGAATCCCCGCCCGTGTTGGTGCCACTTGAATCCCCGCCCGTGTTGGTGCCACCCGAATCACCACATTCGCTTCCTGGAAATCACATAGACGTATGATTTATGCGAGTTACTTTCACATGGTGATTGTTGTCTCTTAAGCGTTGTCGCATTTTTAACTTCTAGATGCGTTTAGTAGGGAAAATTTACGATTGTATATACAGATATATTGTCGTCCAGTGTTTAGCCTCATTCGCTAGAAATACCCAATCTCTTCAAGTTAATTCATATAACTAAGGTCCTGCCAGACAATCATAAAACATGCATTAATTCCGTGTGCAATGTTATAAAACGTTTGTTCAAACATGACAAATGAGTATATACTATATATATATGCTAGTGGTTGTTTGATGTTGTTCAAGTAAGTAAATAAATTTAATTTCAACAAAGTTTAACAATGATGCTTGAGAACATAAAATCTGTAAATCCCTTAAAACAATTAAACACATATTCAATGGGTATGCGTATACGCTCTTTAATCGTGTTCTTATAACATACAATATATTTGATAACACCGTGATAGTTAAGAAAATGCGAATACTCCCTTATTCCTGGTCACAGGCACCAACTTTTCTTTGAAGAACAATGATAGTGCCGAAGTTTATGAAGTGCAATAATTAATTTACTCTCCCATCGTTTACGACCTTACTGTTTTAAGAGCTAATAAGCATAGTTTTGGCATTAAGGAATACGATTGTTTACGAACTATTTGTATTGTGCAAAATATGACGCAAAATAATATGCATATTCAATTGAATTGGTCATTATATTTTCTGTTCATATAGAGGAAATTTACCTCCAGGAATTTCGTAGACATTCGTTGTTTCCGATTTCAGCCGACATTTCCCATCAATACACCACTGAAATGAAAATTACAGTATGAGTTCTTTTTTCATTTACAGTACAATTCGGAACTTAATTTTCGATTTAAGGGCGGCTATGCCATAATTGCCCTAGGGTCATGTTTTATAAGAGATTCAAATTACCAAAGTACATGTAAATCGACAGAGAAGGAAGTTCAATATCAAAATTTTAATGCATTATTATGTTAAAATTTGACTGTGAAGTTTAAAACAAAAGACCCTGTGATTTATGTACAGATGAAAAAATAATAGCCGTGTTGTTTTTAAGTGCGTTTTTCGGAATTAAAAACTACGTGGTCATAAATTTCCGAGTTCAAAAAGCTCACAAATGCCGCTTATATTTTTATATGTACACAAATCATATGTTTGTTTTGATTTGATCATTAAAGTCATTTCACTTAAACATATAAATAATGCATTAAGATGAAAACAAAACAAAACATTTTTTGCATCAACTTTTAAACATAATTACAAAACAAAGTATAGGGAGGGGTCACTGCTACCCAAATTCTTTTAAGGAATGTCACAACGTTAAACATTGATCAAGAAGTGAAGTTAATACCAGCCTTAAAATGTCTGTCTCACAGATGATAAAATAGCGAAAACAAAAATAAAACTGTCGAATAATGACATAAACTTGACATCGATGTGTACAATGCACTGGAACTTACTAATTGAAGTACCATATTGGTTTACAATTTATTGTTTAACAGTTATTTTGTATAATTCGAGGCAGGGTTCTTGCGGCGAAAAAAACGACAAAATGACAAAATTGTCGACGATTTTTTTTTCGGAAACATAATTTCCCGAAGGCTGTTCGGCGGGCTGCTTACGCCTCGTTTTGTCCATTGACGGATGGTGACTGCGTATTGTCTTTAGGCTTATTAAGAAGTGTATGCGTAAGATTAAGTACTGGCAGATTTTTTATGAAAAACCTTTTGTTCTGCAGCCTGGCCGCATGGAGTCCCCCGGGCCGCGGGATACAATTGGAGGGCGTCACCTAGTTCACACTCCATCACTGTACATATCGTCTCCGCCTGGAGGTCCTGAAACTGTGCATAATGGGCCAAAATATAATGTATACACTATTGCTGACACTTTTGTGTACCAATATAAGTTTCAGTGCGAGCTAATATGTCTATCGTCTCAGCTTCTAGGGTATGCGACCGTACATAATAAACATTCGGAACACCTCGACCGTTTTCCATTGAAAAAAAAACCTCGGATTAATGCCTGTACATCAGTATATGTAGTTTGTTAATTGTGAATAATAGTATTAATCAAATTTAGTGATTTAACGTGTATTTTGTATTACTTATTAAATTTGATCGCCAGTGAAGTGTATTATTCCATAAATATTAAGATTGCAAATAGAAAAGCCATTATTATAAGACTAAATGCTAAATTGAAATCACTTTTTGCAGCGTTGTTAAATGTAAAGATTTCTGACATTGTTAACCGGCCATATACATCAGAGGTGGTTTTTGATGGAAAATGGCTTTTGTGTTCCGAATGCATAAGAAACATACACAAGTACATCCGGTAAATCAGGGTTTACTGTGTACGGAGTTGGGATGTTATCGGCCAAAGCTTCCAAACATAGCGTCACTGTATCCGTTTTTTTAGGCATCATTTTCCCAATTTATGAAAAACAAGGGTAGCATCATTGACCCGGATAATTATAGAGGCATTACCATTTTAAGTTGCATGGGAAAATTATTTACGACTGTCCTAAATAACAGATTAAACTCTTTCCTGGTTAACCACAATTTACTCTTTGAGGAGCAAGCTGGTTTCAGGAAAAAATATAGTACCATTGATCATGTTTTTTCTTTGAAAATCTTGATTGATTTTTATTTAATGAAAGGTAGAAAACTTTACTGTGCCTTTATTGATTATAAGAAAGCATTTGATAGTGTTAATAGAATAGCTTTGTGGCATAAACTCTTAGAGAATAATATAGATGGTAAATGTATTAAGATAATTAATAGTATGTATGATATTGCTAAGTCATGTGTTAAAGTTGGTAATTCATTATCAGAGTTTTTTAGTAGTCAAGCTGGTGTTAGGAAAGGTGAGAACCTTTCCCCGATACTATTTTCTCTGTTTCTTAATAATTGACTCAGTTTATGTCAAGTAGGTTTGAAGGGCTTTAAACCTTTTCTAAAAGTACCTTTGAATGTTTAAGTGATGATGATGTAGATGTTTACCTACGTCTTCATATATTACTTTATGCTGATGACACAGTTATTCTCGCCGAATCTCACGCCGACTTGCAAGCGGCATTGAATGCCATGCTAGAATATTGTAATATGTGGGATTTAAAAGTTAATCCTAGTAAAACTTAAGTTATTGTTTTTTGTAATTCTAAAAGAACATTACTGAAAGAACAGGATTTCTACTATGATGGCGCTAAAGTAGATATTGTTGATGAGTTTGTGTATCTTGGTGTTATGTTTAGCTACAATGGTAAAGTTACTAAAACTTTTGGTAGATCAAGCTCGTAAAGCAATGTTTGCACTTATAAAGAAATCTCGTAAACTTAACTTAGCTTACTCTTTACAATTGTATTTGTTTAATTCAATGATTGTACCAATATTATTATATGGTTCAGAGGTATGGGCTATGGAGGATCTTAAGATATTAGACCAATTTCAGTTAAAATATTGTAAACTCATTTTAAATTTAAAACAGTGTACCCCTAATTGTATGATTTATGGTGAACTTGGTTTAAAGCCAATTTCTATACTAGCTAAAACTAGGCTTTTGACCTTTTGGAGTAAAATAGTAAATTCTGCTGATGTGAGCAGCAGCGAAATTAGTCACTTATTGTATAATACTGCATATTCTTTGCACAATGATGTTACCTCTGGCTTGAAGTTCCCATGCCTTTCCTTTGTTAAGAATACTTTAAATGATTCAGGATTAAGTATGTACTTTGATTTACAACAGGTTAATAGTGTTATTGTTTTTAAAAATATGGTTAAAAACAGATTATCTGACCAATTTATTCAAAATTGGTATAGTATTGTGTCAAATTCACCAAAATGTCAAATGTATAAAGTATACAAAAAAGATTTTGGGTTTGAAAGCTATATTGATATACTACCGAAGAATCTTTTATTGTATTTGCTTAAATTTAGAATTATGAATCACAAATTTCCTATTGAAGTAGGGCGTGGTCAAAATGTTGAGAGATTTTGTAGAACATGTCATTTGTGTAGTAGTAATAGTTTAGGTGATGAATTTCATTACTTGTTTGAATGTCAACATTTTTCAGACGATAGAAAGAAAAATATTAAATTGTACTTTTGTCGTAACTCTAATTGTATTAAGTTAGATTAATTAATGAACAGTAAAAACAAAAAAGAACTTATTAAACTGGCTATATTTTGTAAATCCCTTTTATCTAATGTCAAATAGTCATTCTCCTTTAAAAACAATACGACTTATTTGTCTTAGTATTACCTATTATAGGAAACTGTATGTAATATATGTCCACTTTGCTTATATATATATATATATATATATTTGTTTAATTAATTGTTTGTTAAAGCGTTATTGTTCTGATCACATGGTTGTAATAACCCATGATCTAAATAAATCTCGAAAATCTTGTTTATCCAATCGGAACACCTCGGCGAGTATCGAACAGAATTGAAGCAACCTCGGAGCTTGCCGGAGATAGCCGAGTTTTTACGATTGGTGTTTATCGTCTCATTAATTCACTCGGCTCTGTCACTGTACATAATGGGCATAAGCATATGCATATGCAATGAACATTGTCTCGGAGGACTTGGATCAGTTTGATTCTGTTCGACATATATATTGTTGGTGTTTATTTCTATATTTATAATTTAGCTTAATCATAAACTGCAATTAAAACAAATGTATTGTTAACAATTTAAAAAAAAGATTATTAGTGTCTTTACCGAACTGATCTTGGCGTTGTCTCCTAGGACAAGTTTACACTATTGGTCAGGGGTGTGCAGCTCCCCCGGAAGCTTGGACACGTGTTCCAGATACTCCGCCCGGTTGTACGACCCACATTTGTTCAACATGCAGTTTTCGCTGGGGAATTGCAGGAGAAGTAAGCAAATATAAGTACATGTGCTTTTAAAGATGCACTCTTACTCCCAAATAAGATTTACCACAATTTATAAAAAAATATACCAAAAAAGATTAATAAAAGTCGAAAACAATGGTTCTTTTAAATAAATGATACTGGGTGTTGTTTGAAAGAAAGGTGCAGAAAACACGGTATTTCTACCTTATGAGTCGATAGTAGATCACAGTAAAAGTATAAATCAGTTATCAGTAAGTAATATTTTCCATAAATGCATTATTAAGTTAGAAGTTAAAGGTTAATCACTCGAAATTTATGTGTGTTATACAAGTGTATGTATTAATTTGGAATTAGAATTTTACTTTAAAAATTAGTTGTGTACCGTTTGGAAAGTATTATAAATACGTATACACGTAGAAAATATGAGGTTTACTGTTTATTGTGAGAAATTGAAAGCTAATAAAGAATGTAAATACAGTCAAAACCCATTGGTTTGAATTCGCTTGGCCCGAATTCCTCGTTCGCTCGAACTACATGTAAAGGACCGATTTCTTTATACTGGGGGTAAACGTTTCCGCTTGGCTCGAATTTTACGAGGCTCGAACTATTTTTGCGGGTCCCTGGGAGTTCGAGCGAACGGGTGTCGACTGTAGTTAATATACATACGGGCCAAGTGAAGCGACGAAGGTTTTAAAGGCCTCGACGGAACACTTGGAGAACTTCCATGGGTTAGGCGTGTAGGTGTGTCCCGGTTCAAACGAAGCGACGGTGGGCGCCATGAGGTAACGATCCTCTGGTGTGCAACCGGAACCTGTTGTATTGCTTACGTCATGGTCAGCGCCTAAGCTGTAATAGTAAAAGTGAAGACCGCTTTGAATCATCGAATAACAAATTGCAGTGTAAAAAACTCAATATTTGAGCGATTAACTCAATATCTGAGTTCTGATGTCATGGCCCAATGGTGTACAATAGACTGACAATCAATTATGCTTGGAACCGACCGCAAAGCAATCAGAACACTTCGGTCATAATCCAACATATAAGAAGTCTATCCCGAAGCTTGCCGGAGATGGCCGAGTTGTTACGATTGACCGTAAAGTTGAAGTCATCCGATATTTCGAGTAACTACACTAGTTTGTATTTAAAAAATAAGTAAGTCATTTACATGAACGTGTAACTCGGTATACCAGTACTGGCTGTTCCGTTATCTCTTCCAATGGATACTTGCCACTGAAAAGGATGTAAGTGACCTTCGTCTGTTACCAAAGAGGCCGTGGGATGAAACCCTTCGAGAGGCAAGTATCTCATAAAGCACACCAGTAATGTTTGTTTTTTTTACCCAGGAAAAAGACTCGAGTGTTTCATGTTAGTTCATCTTATCGTACAGCTAATACAAATCAGTATAAATTAACCAAAGCATGTGTATTTACTTGTGGCCAATCTCATGCGCGCCAATGGTAACGGTAGAAAAGTAGTCCCCCTCCTCGGTGACGGAAGTGCGAATCTGCGGCATAAAGACGCCGTTTAGCCAGGCGACACCTGCAACACCGTCATTAGTTACGTCCCCGTCGCTGTATAGATTGTACCTGTAAAACAACAAACATGCGTAACCACAACAAACAATATAATTCTTTCACCTCGTGAAAAACAAAAGTGGATATTTTGCTCGTGGCTACGCCACAAGTAAAATAAAGCTTTTTTGCTCACTCGGTGAAATATTTAGCGATCTTTCACTGAAACAAACACTTACCCTCTATATCACAAAAAGGTAAATAATTTCGGAAACTATTTTACTTTGAAAAGGCCGTTGTCGTTTATGCTTTTAACCTCTATTTCTGCAAGTAATTATTTACACTATTTATTGAGTATTAATGACGTAAATGTTAAGAGTTATTTTTGCAATTGGAACACCTCGGGTAGTATCCAACAGGAATGAAGCTTGCCGGAGATGGCCGAGTTGTTACGATTGTTATTTTTGGCGATCCACAGAAAATAGGGAGTGCGTACATCGGATCGAGTAGCCAGCTCTACAATAGACTGGCGGTGAGTTATGCTAGGGACATACCAAAGCAATCGGAACTACTTGGTCATTATTCAACATATATGAAGTCTATCCCGAAACTTACCGGAGATGGCCGATTGGCGATTGCATTGTCACATTTTTGATAGGTTTAAAGTCGTGGATACTTTTCTTCTTTCTGGCCATTTTAAAATGTTGCATCTTAATGCCTATTTTTCTCAAACCGGTTACCGCGCATTGACTTATATTTGTTGATCATATTTAATCAAACTGATCCAATTCTCCTTTTTGAAATTGAAAATAAAGGCCTTGACCTATGATTGCTCTAACGTCAAACGCCTCAGGTAGAAACTCACTCGAATGCAGAAATGTGAATTCGCTGAGGAAGAGGTATTATAATTGTGGTGGTAGAGAGAAAAAAGTACAAAAAATAAAAACTTCTGAGGGGTTTTGTTTGCATTCAATAAATGCATTCAAACCAACGGCCATAATTTGCGTTTTCAACCTTCGCAATCAAAAGAAGCATGATTATATAGCAAGTCCATACATAACCACGAGGGTTTTTTTCAAGCTTGTTTAACCGAGATTATTTACGCTTTCTACAACAACGAGACTTTTTAGAGATTATTGAGCCACCGCTGACCTTTTAATGTTACAAAATGTAAAGTAAATAAATGTACAACATGCAATTAGGTACAAGAAGGGCTGGTAAAAATGGATCCCTGGTTAATATGCGAAGCTCACATACCCAGTGAAAAGAGCGATGTGGTCGTTGCTCGGGGGCTTAACCAGCTTATCCGACCACGTCTTCATGTTATTCAAGTATACGTCGCTGTCAGCGTACTGTTTTCCATCCACCGTTTTCTCCGCATTCAGAGGCAGCGGATTGGTTGAGTTCCGCTCCTGCACGTGAAATGTGTTCACCCAAAATTTAGTAAAATGTATTAAAACGGGAGTATACTTATACCATACTGAAACAATGTATATACTACGTACTACTATACCATACTGAAACAACGTATATACTACGCACTACTATACCATACTGAAACAATGTATATACTACGCACTACTAAACATGTCTTAAATGCAATTAGTCATTAGTCGCATAAATATTGAAGTTTCAGATTTATTTATTTAAATGATAAAACCGGTACCGGATAGAAGATAAATCCGGAAATGGTGAGGTAGATATTCATGTTCGGGTCATCGATAGATTCGTACCGGAGACTCATCTGAAATACAGTTAAAAACATGCAACAGTCTACTTGACACGTGTAAAATATAATTCCTGGTATACTCAGTGTGTGTATACCACGTCATAAATTACGTCTTGTATGCTAAGTCGGGAGGTATAATTTTGCTTAAAATGAAGACTTAAAACAAATATATTTTGTTTCTTTTTCTTCACCATCTTAAATGAAACAAAGGGCATTGTATGCTGCTTAGAGAGCACCGCCTTCGATTTACTACCGGAGTTTGATAAGGTGATTAGTTTGCTCAAAGACTTCGACAAACCTATTTTTGACAGTGCTCCATCAGGCGGCGGTTTTGTGAAAAGGTTAGTCGAAGGGTTTTCAGAGACTAAACTCCCTATCATATTTTTTAATACTTTTTGTAATACTTTTTGTGTGAAGGCCATGCTGGAAATAAGTAGTATGTCTGTAATGATTGTACACTTAGTATGTAACCTTCGTTAAATAAAGTTGTTATTATTATTATTATTATTATTATTATTATTATTATTATTATTATCAAACTCTGGGAAACGACCGAAGGCGGGACTCTGTAAGCGGCGTAGACAGCGCTTTTTTCATTTAAAAAGAACTAGTATAATTATCTTTGTTTAAAGTCTACATCCAAAGCAAAGTGTTGCCTTACGACGTAGCGTTTATGACGTAATTTATTGCGTGGTATACACACTGTGATACTAGTTAAAGACCCTGTACAAGTTTACAGTATGCACGTGATCCAATCAATGTATTGACGGTCGGACTTGGAGCTCTACACTATCAACATCATTGTAGACAGTCAGCACTCAGCATCCAGCCGTCGACATGATAGAATTATGCACCAGTCAGTTGTAAACACGCCCCCCCCCCCCTTCGGGGTAATACCGGGTATAGAGGGGGAAATGGGCCGTGTTTTTACCTTCCAGATTGCCCCGCAGTGCCGTGTGAATGTGGTGGTTTTGTTTTCGTGCCAAAAATAGCCGGGTATGGGCCTTACCTAGGATGTCCCCGGGGTGCGGTGTCATTTGGCGGGGATTTTACCACCAGCAGGACGGGGATTTTACCTGGGATTGGCTGGACCGAAAGTCAAAGTCCCCGCTATTCCCTGACCTGGGGGCCGTGGTTACAATTGACTGGTTCATTATTTATAGTATTTTTATTATTAAATGCGATAAAAAACAAATATGTTTTAGTCCTGATTTGTCCGAAAAAGGATTGGTGAATTAATAAAAGTCTGATATTAGATTTAACGGAGGAATATAACATGAATTAAGAGTACACAAAAATAACAAATCAGATATAATTGTATTATTTATCCACTGCACGTGACCCACCCCATGAATGGTGTGTGCTAGGCGCCTACGTAGAAGAAATTCCGTATTTCCCGACTTTTTCGCGTACCTGAAATGTTATTCGAAAAATAAGGATATCTAATGAAAAAAAATCGAAAACTTGTCACGGTATTTCAATCAAAAAATGTTTATTGGTTTCATAAATTTCATTAAAATTCATATAAAACCCCCAGAGTCATTGAATTTTCAAATACATAATTCATTGTCATACTCGATAAAATTATCTACATTTGAATATAATATCATGTCGCACAGATCACAAAAGGTAATGTTTATACTTACTTTTCCCATAGAGGGGTGTCCACCACGATCAATACTTCCATGGCATACAGTTCTGCTGCACGCCTCTCCCGGGGTTTGCTCTGTCGTGATTTGGAAAACAACACCATTTAACATTAGTTTTCAGGGGCGGATCCGGGAATTTACGCTAGAGGCTACTTAGGGGTGGTGCAACCCTTTGCCATGCGCCACTTTATCAGAACCGAGTGTTTATGACATACAATGTTTAAATTTTTATTTAGAAATAGTGCATTTTAAAGCTGCACTCTCACAGATTGAGCGTTTTGACAACTTTTTTATGTTTTGTCTTGGAACGAACTATTTTTTTTTCAAGTTAGTAACGGTTTAAGCCATAAAACATTAATTTTCGAACGGAAATATGCAAATCTGCGATCCATTTTTTGCGATAATCCATGGAAAACAGTGATTTAAGACTGCTGACAAAAAATTAGATCGCAGATTTTTATATTTAAGTACTAAAGTTAATGTTTTATGCATTTTCTTAAACCGTTAGTAACGGTTTAAGCCATAAAACATTAATTTTCGAACGGAAATATGCAAATCTGCGATCTGATCTTTTGTCAGCAATCTTTTATCATTCGTTTGCAGATATTTACGCAAACAAATGCTCTTTCCAAGACAAAAAAAATAAAAAAAGTTGTAAAAACGGTAAATCTGTGAGAGTGCAGCTTTAAGCGTAAGATATTACTTTTTCTTCCATATTATTATAAAAGGTAACCTTTACTTATACACAGTTTAGACACCATTGAGGTGTGAGTTTGATCCTTTGTATACCGAGGCAACATGATGAAAGCATGCATTTGAAAGGCAGTTCTATAAATTACGGTAGTTGTAGCTAAAAACAGATATCTCGTAAAGATTTTTGAAATTTAAAAGTACACTATCATAGTAAACCTATAATAACGTACAAATGTTTTATCAATGTATTTTTAACACATTTTCGGAAATAAATAACCAAAATAATGCAAGTTAGAATGGTGAGGGCGTGCCAAATCATTCTTAACTTCACCGCAAGATTCACTTTGTCCAGTAATCCTCTCATGTCTTCCTATCTCGATAGTAACCCTATAAGCAAAATGCAAACACTTCATATGGCATTGCTAAAATTTACCTTTCGTTTACATCTCATTATTGCACAAACTAATGCTTCGTTTTTTTCTCTCACAAAACAAGCTTAGTTACGTCCAGACAATTATTCACTATACATGAGGAGCAGTCAGACAGTTTCAAAACAGACCTTCCTCTGCACCATGCCAAAACATGATTATAAGACATAAAGTTATAATAAAACATTGACTGTTACTCATATAAAGTTATCCTTGATCTAATAATAAAAACAATCAATGACTGTTATTTTGACATGTTGAATGCTGCGTTTATGTATCCTTAATATGTTTTGCAAAATGTGTTTATATACAACGCTTGAAGTTAAATCAAACAAAACATACTTTACATACTTTTTAGAATGTCCCTGGCAGGTGACTCCTCATTCGACTCTAGGGTATCCATGACAACTGGCATCACCTCCCTTTCAGCAGCTTTCTCTGGAATTGTTTCCGGATAATAAGCATGTTCTCGTTTTGTTGGCATACTTCTCAGTATTTCTTCGACGACCTCTGACTTGGCATTGGTGTCTGATATTTTCTTAGCCTGGTCAGAATTTCTCTCATCGTTCTTCAACTCTTCCAGAAGACGTTTCAGCAGATCTGTTGTCTTTGTGTGTTCAAGATGTTCCTCGTCAACCGAGACAGGTTTGTCTACATGTTTTTCTTCCATTATATGTGGGGTTAAATCCGTGTCCGTCAATGTTTCCTGATGTGTGTCAGGTGTCAACTCAAATCGCTTTCCATCGTGAAAGAATGTTCCACTCTGAAATACATTATTATTCCCTTTAAAATAAGTTTTACGGCTTGTGTAATTCCTTCTCAAATACATCGGGTAAAAATTTGAAAAATATCATATTTATTATGAAGCAGTAAGAAACGCCGCACATGGATTCACAGTTGGTCAAGTGACGCAACTAGACATCTTTTAAAGAGTTATGGGCCTTGCTACTCTAATACAATTTACCCACGTGTAATGTCACAAGATACATGAATAAATGTATCCGATGTACTATAATGTGTTTTTACAACTCTTAGTGACCCTATATGATTTTGGAATTAATTTCAGTGGTGTTTTGGTAGAAAAATAAAAACATTTACCGAAATACAAACAGAAACAAGCTTTTTTTGGCATTGAACCGTTGAAAATGAGGTCATTTTAGGCCCGATTTCAGTTGATAGAGCAATAAAGAGCAAAAATTGAACCCGTAACAAATTTGTCAATAAAATGTTACTGGACATTTATTTTACATAGATGTTATCAGTATACAAGAACGTTTCAATTGATACCAAAATTATAGTGGGTCACCGGGCATCAGCATTTAACATTATAACAAATGGTTCGATTAAATTGCAAGCTCATTTGTACAACAGATACCTTAGGGTTCCTGTGAATATCTTGAACATGTTACGTATGCAAACAACTACAGTTTTTCGACGACGATGACGACGATGACGACGACGCTTAAATACTAGCATTTTTTTGGCAAAAAAAGTTAACTGATATATGTGTATAATCTGCCCTTTATAGCCAAAACTTCTTGAAAGTGGATACGTACCTATACCTTAATATGCATGAACGTTTATTTACCAGTTCTCTTGCACACGCCCTGCCGCGCCTCAGTTCACAGGAAACTTGGAACGACCCATCCAGATCTCTGTCATAGTAATACCGCACATCCTGAATGGAAAACAATCATATGATCGACAGTAAGCTGTTGTAAAAGCGTTAAACAATCTCAATAACGCAGCTGCTGCTTCTGCTGCTGCTGCTGCTGATGATGATGATGTTATTTGATACTTCTGATGATGATGATTTCTCAGACTAAGAGCCATACAGTTAAGAAAATGAAATATTACCAGGTGAGGTACATCGCTTTTTGCCACCAGCCGCTGTCTGCCATCAGGGGTTGGTTGAACACGGAATACGGGGGCGTTAGCGTTGAGGCGCCGGTTCTCCTCGAGGTGTAGCGCCACCGGCGTCCGTCCTCGCCTCTCCAGCTGGAAGTGGAGGCTACCCGGAAGTCCAGCCTCCAGGTGCCGCTTGTCGTGATCCATGGACAAGTCTCGCAGTAGAACCCGCTCTTCGATGGCTTAAATTAGAAGTGGAGCTGTGTTATTTTTACACCTTTTATGTATATTGATCAAAATATAAGTAATTTAATCAAAAGATCAGTTACATCAAAGTCATCCTATTTCACACCCTTATACTTGCGCGCTGACTCTGACATCAAAGTTTTTTTAAGATATGCGGTTGTCTATGGCCAATATCTGGCTATTGATTTGCAATGCCGTTCGAAACCTCAGTGTCAGCGCTGCTGTAAATTCCACGTGCACAGTGAAACACTATTAAATCAATTCAATGGTTTGATTTTAATATCTTGTCATAGACGTACATTCAAATGTAACTGACAGTGTCACTTGTTCAAGTCCAACCTTTGAGCATCAGTATACAAGAACTGTGGCAACGACAGAGATCCGTTTGTGAAAACGGATTACAAGGACGCTCGGTGACCTATTATTGATAATTCACCCAAAAGAAAGGTTTTGTTGTTTAATAATTATCTAAATGTAATGTTTTATACTTTACAAAGAAATGGTTATGGCACCAAGGATCAGTGGTACTAAGCACTAGGAAATCTAGTGAGTTAGCTCTATGCCATTCTGTGAAGGGTGTACTATTTTATGGCTGTAAAGTATGGGGTTTATATGATAGCATCAAGATAGAAAGAGCTTTTATAGGTGTAAGAACTCAAAATCCAAAATATGTTGTCTATGGAGACATTAAAAGAATACTTTTAATCACTAGAAGGGTTGTATAGGTAATCAAGTAGCGGTAGAAAATGTTACATTGTGATGATATCGAATATGTTATACCGGTTTATAAAATACTAAATGCATCAAGAGAACTTAATGTCAATCATAGTGATGTTTGTGAACAAGGGAGAGCGGTATAGCATATATATCTAAGGCCTGTATGCCTTTGTAATAAAATATGAAAGACTATGATATGAAGCGCTCATACATTTCAATAAAACTTGAACATCTAAAAAAGTTGTCTTAAATCTTGTTAAAATAGTTCACATCACAAGTGTGTCCATGATTCGTCCAGATTAGGGAAGATTTGAATAGCGATAGCATACATTTAATAATGAAAGCACAAAACCTTATCCAACTCAAAACAATGGTCGTTACAGCTTAAGTAAATGTCGATACAAGGTATAATAATGTAACAGTTTATGATATAACGATTCAAAATATTAAAAAATAGCCGAAAATTATTTTTAACATGAACAATGAGCATGTCAGCTTTTGCAAGGGATTTGACATTGTTGCACATTGTAACGACGTGTGTAAGTTTTTTGAGTTCCTCAAATAAAAATAAAAAATAATATTTTTTCTAGATCATTTTAAGACTTTACAAAAACAAAATCTAAGTTTATCTTGATACCGAAGCAAAAATAAATATTCCTGTTATATTTCTAAATATCTTCTTTGAGTACAAGCGCAAAAATAATCAACATTTTGTATTTTGTTTTCGAATAAAATCCTGCAAAATATTTACATATTTAAACTACAATCCTATTCAAAAACTAGTGAAGCAAAGGATAAGAAATGTCTTGAAATGTCTTTTCAATATTTTTGTATAAAGATCATAATTAAATTCTAATTTTGATTGTATGTATTCGAGAAAAAATATATTGTTCATATACAATATTCTTTAAACCTAACTACGACATACCATACGAAATATGCACTAGTATAGCGACTGCCAGAGTCCTTCGCCATCTCAACAGTCGTTGCGTGTCCCGAATAGCGACGACCATCATTGAAACATCTTTCAAGTTTGAAAGCAAAGGTAATCGCGGAGATATATATACCCGACGGCATACGTAGGTAATCGCAAAGAGAAATAATTGGTAATGGATAAAAAGAGTAATAAACATTGACCCAATAGTTCAAACATTTATTAGATTTATATTATTAAAAGTAGACTAAAACAAATTGGTTTCAGGCTAAAACAGCATTTCTCGTATATGTATGAATAAGAATACGGATGTTTGAAATCTAATGCAAATTTGTAAATAGCCGAGCTTTTTAGATTATTTTAGGCGCGGTCGTTGTCATTTTTAGCATCTTTTTTCGAAGATAAATATCGAGGTAATGTTATAGCCTTGGTGCTGTCGGCGGCGGCGTCGTCGTTGAGCTTAACTTGAGCCTTGGTCATAAACATAAATAACAGCGGTACACATAAGAAATAATACACACATGTAAGGAAAGGCACACAACTATGGCCTTAATAATTATTTAATTGTTCCTCTTTTTTGACTGGATTTAAAAAAAAAACACATTCGCTCCGTGTCGCTCCTGTTAACTCTCCTGTTCGATATATTTAAATATCATTAATTAATATTTTTTCTTATTCCGTGCACAAGTCAAAATGATTTGTTAGTGGTGATACGCTTATTTAAAATGTTTTAGAAGTCATATATCTGTGAATAGCAATACATTGTCTTTTAAAAACACCTAGCTCAGCTAAAAATGTTGATATTCTTTTATTATCATTGGCATATTGCAAAACGGGCATTTCAGTTGAAACAAGAAAAAAAATACAAAAACAATGACTGTATCGTTTGTGTATTTTCGGTCACTTATTTCACATATTAGCAATGTCCTATAGGTCCGTGATATAAGTAATCAGCAATCAGTTCCCAAAATTATATTGAGTAATCGAAATTAGGTTCTAACAACGTTGCCAATGGCTCAAGAATATGACACTCTTATGAACTTCCATTGAACTAAACATATGACTTTCATTTGTCATGATAGTGATAGTGTGAATGTATGTTTTGTATGTTGCTTAATATGTATAGTACATCTGTTTTTGTTATACTTTTTGTGTGAAGGCCATGCTGGAAATAAGTAGTATGTCTGTAATGATTGTACACTTAGTATGTAACCTTCGTTAAATAAAGTTGTTATTATTATTATTATTATTATTATTATTATTATTATTTCATCACAATCAAAGTACACAGTAATTGGATATTGAATTTTGGCGGATTTAGCAAATAAATATTTTATATTACATGATTTTTCAGATTTTGTTTGGTTTATTTATCTTTTATTATTGTTTTATTATCCTAGTAACTTTCGTATTCGCACGGTATTATTTTTATCAAGTTATTCTCTCTGGTGGTAAAAATATGTACATGTATTTCGAAACAAATTATCATCTGCGCGTACTTTATCTGCTTCATTTATACAATCATAAAACATTTTGTCAAATTCCATGTGCAAACAAGAGCTGTCACTGTAAGAAAGAATGCACCCGAAGTGCCAAATAGGTCTATTGAATCTATGCCTACTTCCATTAGGAGCTAACATCAGCATATATGCAGGGCCCCATGATTGTTAATGACATCATGTATGAGGGACCGACGAGCTTAGATATAGGGGCCTGGGACATGAGCGCGACCCATCCAGAAATAAGGAATGCATCTTGCACAAAACATGTCGCCTTTATAATGGCTTTATGTTCCAAACATCTGTGCCATTTCAAAACCCCACATCCTATGGCAATGTTACAGCCCGGACACTACCTATATTCTATGGTCCATAATAAATGTCTAGCATCGGTACCAGGTTAAATTAATTTAAAATCACACCTTCCAAGTAATAGCACCAATACGGGAAAACATGGACGGAATGACAGACGGACGCACAGATGGACGATGCGATTATTTTATGCCATCACAGGTGCCGATAGAAAAATGCATGTTCATTTATTTGAATCGAATTCGACACGTTTATATAATATCAGTATCATTTTTTCTGAGTCTCCAAAAGTCCAAATCGAAAGACGGACCAATTATATAATTATACAATATTCTCAACTTTTGGAATTTTATTATGTCTTTGGAATTTTGGTATTTTTTATTGAATTTTCCAAATATTTGACAATGGAACTCTGCATCCTCGTCTTAATCTAAAAATAACCCGTTTAAATCCCCCACATTGTCAGGGCACATTTTACAATCACTCTTTGATCTAGAAATTGACCTTAATCTTGGATATCAGGGAGCTGGGTCATCAAGAATCTTCAGAGTGATTTCGTTCTTAGTACAACAGTGCAATTCCAATGTTAAAATTCTGTTCTAAGTATAAAATAGCTCCTAAAAATCTTAACGAGACGGCTCGCTGTATCATGCAAGTGTATTTGTATAGATTGATGCCATTATCATTTTTAATTTTAATGACATTTGTATGTTTAACGTATTTGACTTCAAAAAACATGTATGATTTGTGTGCCCCTTATATAAGATATAAATCATGTGAACATTACTATACATTTTATCCATAAGGACATAACTTATGCACGTTTTTTTAAATTCAAAATAATTCATGGTAACCACAAATTATGATATGTAAAATATTTAATTGACTATGTGACATTATTTTGCATTGTAATGTTGTTGTTTTTAAATATATCTGAAAAACCAAGCCGTTAAATCTGAAATAATCAACATAAAAGTGAACATGCTAGCTAGCCACCATTAGGCAATCACCATCTTTAATCTGCTCCAAACGCACACGAGTGATATGCACAACCGCCATAGGCCGCCCAGAAGTCGGGGAGCAGAAGATCCGCCTACAACCTACTTCTGTATGCGTCGAAGAAGGATAGTGTCCAAATCGAGTCAAGCAGAAATATGATTTTGAGTAAGAGTGTAAATTCTCAAAATGCATCGTGTCTTTCCATGTTCAGATCATTTAAAAACGAGCAAGTAAACAATGTACAAAGACATTGCCGACTGAATTCTCGCCCCTAATCAGTATGTGGTGAAATATAAAGAATGGCTACATAAAAATAAAATTTATAAATATATTTTGCAGCCGGTGAGTGCTAGTTACAATTGCCAGAATATCAATCATCAACCCCGTGTAGACAAATAATATAAACTTATAAATACACTTTTTTATAAATACACTTTAGCTAAAGGCATTTTGGAAGGGTGTTGTACCCGGTTCTTTTTCGGTAACACCCTTTTGCTCTCATGGACACTTTTTGCCTTTATAGAAATAAATGCTTAAAGGCCTAGTTTAAGGAAGGTTTCGCATGACAATTCCCTGCTGTGCATCTCCTGCTAATTGCACTGATGTCACAGTAGAGGCCAGTTTCCTGTTTATTTGTTTACTGGCTCATGGCCATTTAGAGTCAATTTCTATAGTGAAACCTCAAAAACTGCAAAGCAAGATACTCAGATTAGCTAAGTGATACGACAAATAGTCAATTAGATATAGATCAATACACAGAAAAGTGTACAATACACGTTTTATATTGTTTTCTTTTTTTGTAAAGGAGGGGTGGCACTTAGGAAAAGGGTTAAACTAGGCCTTAGACTTCAAACACTTTTGTTTTGATTAAAGCAGGATTATAAATACATACAAATATTTGGCAGTTGAAACCTAATGTTGCTTCAATCATACACAATTCCTACCATTTCTGTCCAATTCAAATGTTCAAAACACTTGCAGCCTGATAAATTGTGCTTGCTTCTCCCTTACCACCTTGTTCTTTTTAAAAACCTGCAGTGCGTTCAGTAAGGCGAGCGTTTACTTAACGCTTGCAAACGTTGTTTTGTATCCCTGTTGCATGGCAGCGCAAACACTGCAAGCGGGGAACCAAACAGCAAACGTTCGACGCAAACATGTTTACTGAACGCATGGCTGGCTTTAACTCTATAGCAATATATCAAGCAGCAAGAATAACAAGTAACTCTCCAAAATCAGACATTTTATTTCAGTAAATATCACATGACAATAAGAAGCATTGCTGATTGGTCCAACATCAATACAGCATTAGTTGTACAAATCATCCACATTAATTTCAGAAGAAACATTTCAATCATTTTGTGATAGAGAAGCAAACTTGTCCAATGAGAGCTTAACAGCCATCAACTAACCCTAGACCATTGGCAACCATTGGGTGATAAATAAACCATATAAAATGGTCTATGTAATCCAGGCTCTAATTGACCATCGCTGTAAAAGAAATTTACAAAAATTAAAGATGTCATGAAAAAAGTATGAGGTAATACTAACAAGATTATGAAATGCTTTGGGGAACTTTTCTTAGCACTTCTGGACGACACAACTATAAGTTAAAACATGAAATTAAAAGAAAAGCATATGCCTTGAAGCTTGTATGCGATCACATTCACTGTACATAAATTATGTACAAAAAGTAACATGTAAATAAAGCTTTTATAAATCGTTGATCCCAATTATTAAAAAAAGTATAATGATCCAAACAAAAGCATAAGTTATTAGACCTAACAGCTTAATGCTGTTAAATAAGATTTCTAATATTGCACAGATTGATCTGACGCGAGTGATCTAGGGCAATATTAGCAACTCTATCTAAAACAATCTAAATCAATACACTGTCGTAATGCACCAGCCCATTGTAACCACGCCCCCCCCAAGGTCCGGGGAATAGCGGGGACTTTGACTTTCTGTCCAGCCAACCCTGGCTAAAATCCCCGCCCTGCGGGGACCAACAAATGGTAAAATCCCTGCCAAATGCCCCCGCACACCAGGGACCCTAGGTAAGGCCCATTCCCCCCTATATTTAAAGCGAAGACAAGACCACTGCATTCACCCGGCACCGCGGGGCCACCTAAAAGGTAAAAACACAGCCCATTTCCCCGGCTATCCCCGGTATACCCCCGGACCTGGGGGGCCGTGGTTACAATTGACTGGTGCATTACATCTTTCCTGCACGTGGCATTTTTTCTCATGTTTAAGTTTCATCTACCTATCAAAAGTAAACTCTTTTGTTAAAGGAACAATTTCGTATGAATCAACCTATTCTATAAAACACAATGTACAGAGAAACATCGAAAACAATCACTCATATTTATCAAGTCTGTTTTATTCAATAGTGTTTTAAAATGTGGCTAAAAAGTTAACCAATTGATCAATCATGTTTTTGTTACACCATGGCTTTATAAGATTATGTACACAATCATTGTTCATACACCGGTTCTCTTATATAGTGTGAACGGAATAATGTACCGGAGCTGCAGATGATGAAAATGATGATCAATTAATTTAAGCATTAGAAAATAGATCTGTTAATGACACTGAGAATAATTTTTGTCACAGAATTTCTAGCGAACACAAAATCAGTGTGTTCGTAAGTCACAGAGATCAATGACCATCCCAAAAGTCTCAATCAACAGCGTATCTTGCCGTTCTTTTCCATTTAAGGCCTGCTTTCAGACTGCCCAGTGAGCCTCCGGCGACGTGGAATGCCAGACCCCCCATGGCAAACATGATAAGATAGGCGGGAATAATGCTGCTCAGGTAGTATCGACTATCTGCTGAACTCGACTTCTGATTCAGCAGGGTCTGTAATAAAAATGACAAATCAGTATAATTCAATGATGCAAATTTAAGAAAAATGTGCCATTTATAACACAACCTTAGCCTTTCTAAATGGTTAGTTTACTTTGTTTTCTTTGATTTGCACTAATTCATATCATTTTCAATGGAAACAATGATTATAAACTTTGCTAATAAATTTCTATAGCTGAAAAAAGATTAGCTTTATTAAAATTAAACTGCATTAAACTAGCAAACCATATATTGGTCATCACAAATATTTTCCAGAAATCATACCATTGTTTGGTCAAAGAAAGGGCATAATTCTTAAATATTTTTGCCAGAGTTATGGGACTTGCTTTACATGTGTATATTATCATAGTAAAAACATGTACCAAGTTTAACAATAATATATTCAGGCTATATCCAACAAGACAGTTTTCGCATGCTAACAAATACCTGAACTATGATTGACACTACTTGTGTGTACCTTTGTTTTTTCTTAGGACAACAGACAAACAGATAAGTCCTGGTGAGTAATGCACCAGTCAATTGTAACCACGCCCCCCCCCCCCCTCAGATCCGGGGGTATACCGGATATAGCTGGGGTAATGGGCCATGTTTCTACCTTCCAGGTGGCCCGCAGTGCCGGGTGAATGCAATGGTTTTGTCCTCACGCAAAAAATAGCAGGGAATCGGGCTTACCAAGGTCCCTTGGGTGCGGGGGCATTTAGCGAGGATTTTACCAGCAGTTTGTCCCTGCAGGGCACAGATTTTACCCGGCTTTGGCTGGACCAAAAGTCAAAGTCCCCGCTATTCCCTGGACCTGGGGGGGGGGGGGGGGGTGGTGGTGGTGGTTACAAATGACTGGTGCATAAAGAGAACCTTTTTATAATTAAACCATAGAACTAGAATGCAAGATTTACTCACGAGACAGGAGACCAGCATGTGTGAGGCAACAACGATCGCCAGGTTAATGTATTGTTTGGTGTCTAGGGCGTTGAAGAATATCACACCCCAGAACGTGTGGAGCAGGATAATACACAGGGTCAGGAATGCTGTAAACAGAGTAAATAATACATAGAAGTAGCCATATGCGGGTTCCATCTTTATCAACATAATTGGCTGTCATGGAAAATACTCTATATGTAAACTTATCACTAAAAAAAGAGATCCTTTTGATTTTCATAGCCGGGAACATCGTCGGCAATAACGGTACTTTCTTCTATTACACTTCATACATACCATAGGACAATTGACTGACAAATTTCTTTTTAATGAATATGCATGAGGCAGGAGAGACAATTCTTCCTCCAATGAATTTGTATGTTACACTCAAATATTGTTCAATAACTCATCAGTGTCAAAAGCCTCCGTGGCCGTGTGATCTTGACTACTGCCAAATATTGTACTGAGAAAGTGGACCCAGTTCAACTCCGGCAATCGCCAGAATATTTTTCAACCGTAAAGCATCCAGTACTTTGCGGAACCAATGAAACTAACTGCCTCATTAATTATTCATGATTACGAGATTTTCCTAGCCAAATTGCCCACGGTACACAACAAAGCATAGCGCAGTGTGTAAAGGGGGTATCCGACGATGAACCTGATAGGGAGTGACCAAATATATAATGTAATGGATAGGTGTCTGTCTCTCATACAAAATTAACCAATTATGCATTAAGAAAGTAGCCAACTTGGCTTGTGTTTTGCCAAACAGGGCACTCATTAATTCCCATGAAATAGGCTTTAGATTGATAGTAACTGTTATCAGCAAATCAGTAAATCAAATAACAGAACATAATTGCAAGATTAAATGATTCAGTTAAGACTTCAGTATTGATGAACAAGGGACCATTTTCTCAAAATAACTTATGTCCCTTATAATAGGATCAAGGTGAGCTCACCATTTATGTTTTCGTATAAATTGTGTAAATTTCTGTAAAGTTTTGATAGTTCCAGAAGACTAAAGGAAACTATTTTAAAGATATTCATCATATGAACTACATTTGGCTGTTTTCCCTTTAATACGAGAAGTGTCCATTTTCCCAAAAAATCTTATTTTTTTCCAAATTTTGTGAACACGACTAACTAGAATAAATAAAAATCAGTACTTCATGGCCACTCCTCTAATGCAGTCTAGTGTTTGCATTAAAAATTCAAAACATGTATATAACTTATATAAGGTATTATATTTGCAATTTGAGCATGAATTGTATTTTCCCAATTTTGGAATCTTTTCCCAATTTAAAACTTAGATGGTAAAATAAACAAGCATTTTCAGTGAAAAGATATCCCCCGCCAACGATGGCTTGTTTGTGCTTGAAGGTTAAAAAAAATCTCAGAAAGAATAAGATAAGCCCATTGGTTTATCCCTTTCCGAGCCAAATTATAAAATATCGACCGGGACTACTTTATGATAAAAAATTTTAACGAAATAAATCAGAGGGATGATTAAATAAAACTGTCTTTTCCGAAACTGCTTACTCGGAAACATCAATCATTGCAAAATAGTACTCAATAGTTGAGATAAAAATGTAGCCGTAGAAATTCACCGAAGAAGTTCATTGCAGGATGTTGGTTCATATAACATTCAAATTTCATGAAATTCTAGCAGCTAGTTACTGAAAAACGGCTGCAAACAATGATTTTTTAATAAATCAAGGGCAATTACTCTAAGGAAAATTGACCAATCCAAAAGAAAAATAGACAGGCATCATCACAGTATGTTGGTTCTTATTTATTCCAAGTGTCATGAAATTATACCAGCTAGTTGCATAGAAAAGGCTGCAAACATGGATCTTTTAATAAATCAAGGGCAAATAACTCATATAGAAATTATACAATCCAAAATATAAATAAACAGGCATCATCGCAGTATGTTGGTTCATATTTATTTCAAGTTTCAAGAATTTCTACCGACTAGTTACTGAGAAATGGCTGTAAATGAGAGTTTTTCAAAAAATCAAGGGCAATAACTCCAAGTACAATTGACCAATCCAAAAAAAAAATGAACAGGCATCATCCCAGTATAGTAATTCATATTTAATTTAAGTTTCATGAAATTCTGCCAGCTAGTGACTGAGAAATGGCTGTGAATGTGCATTTTTCAAAAAATCAAGGGCAATAACTCCAAGGACAATTGACCAATCAATTTTTTTTTTTGGATGGGCATCATTCCAGTATAGTGGTTCATATTTTTTTTAAGTTTCATGAAATTCTACCGGCTAGTTACTGAGAAAACGCAGGTGACGGACGGAAGGAAGGACAGACGGACGGACGGACAACGCCATTTCAATATCCCTATTTCATAGGCGGGGGATAAAAATAAATAAATAATCACTGCTAGACCTGTTACACTTAAGATATTTGGAGAAATTTGGATCAGTTTATACTTATTTCCAAATGAGGTTAAATATAAAATGGTACCTGAGGCAATGAAGAAGTATCTGGAGTCGTCATGTATGCCAATAGTTCCTGGTCCCACCATGTCAGCCAATACATTGATCAGAGAAAACGCACCGCTGATGATGCCAAATCCAAGACCCGAAACTGAAGCACAAATGATAAATTACACAGGGATGTCATTGATATGGCAGCTCATGGGCTTAAAAAACATTTCGTTTTGGGGGCACTTTTGGCCCCCAATGGGGGTCGAAGCACCCTGTCGCAGAAACAAAACTGGCTTTGAGGACTCTCAAAGAGGGGGGGTCCATGGAGCCATTAAATTCGCAGAAATTCGCTGACAAATCACTTCCCTGATTACAATGGGGTCAAGGGAGTTGTGGTAATGGACAACTGAAAAGTATCACTCTTCTTTAATTCTGCACCTCTGAATCAAACACTTGTTTAAGCAGGGTTTGTTAGTCTAAATGTTTATGTTATGACCTCTTACTCAAGATGCCATGGGGTTTGCGTTTCTGAGGCCCCTTAAAATGGACATTTGTACTGGTTCTCAGTTAACAGACAGGTCCATGACTCATATCAGATTCAAACAATCTTCATAATCAAGCTTCAATATATTCCAGTGTAAAATGAATTAACATGTGACAAGTCAACCATTGAAGCATTACCTAATGACGAGGTATATCATTCATCATGGTTTCAACTACTTAATACTAATACCTAATAAATATTATCATGCAAGCGCTACTTTAGCCTACCTGCATAGTTAATGCACCCTTCTCCCTGCAGTAAGCCTAAGGAGTTTGTTTAGTACACATGTTAACTGGCCATTCAATTCACACTGATAATTGGATCAGAAAACTGATTTGATTGATCGGATTGGCAGTTTTAATGTTGTACAGAGTTAAAACACCCTGCCTCTTAAACCACTGAGCATCATGAGTTTGTCCATCTAAACACAACAGAGCAAATTATCAATTACCATAAGCCATGATGTGTTTGTTTGAGATGTCTTTGGGTGTAACATGCTGTTCCTGGCCTTGCTGGCTCACCTTTTGTAAACCCTCGTCAGCTTTTCTGAAATATACAAACAATCTTTTAGTGTGATACTAAACCACCATTTTGATACATGTATAACCTAGGAAAAGTAAACTTTAATCATTTTTTTGAAATCTACATTAATTAATTTTATAAACTTATCATTTTTTACTATACCACCAGAGGAAAACTACATTAAATTCCCTGTATAATATATTAAATATTACCCTAAAAAATGTGTTTGTAATAATTGTTTGTTGATAGAATTTTTCATATGCAGTACATGTGATAGTATATCGAATAATAAACTCAATTTTGAAATGGCTTTTTCCATGAAAAATATAAATATATTTAAAATGCATCATTTTGAAGATTTTTTTATTTTCCAATCTTATTATTCACACTGACGCTGGATTTACAATTGGAAATTGTCTTTCAAAACCAACTTTCAAGTGATTTTTTAATCTATGACTTGATTATAAAATATTTCTGCCATTTAAAGAGATATATGTTTAAGCCAATTTTGTTAACATTTAAATGCAAAAGAATCGTATTAACAAACCCCTTGATTCTACAGTAAAACACACAATAGAACGAATTTTTGGAAATATTCAAGTCGAAAAGCGTTCAGTGAAGTGAGAACCACAATTATGGTTTATTAAATCATTAACTTACCTGAGGAGTTTATAGAAGAGAAATCTGAAGAGTTCCTGGAAAACCACTGAAAATACGAGGCCGAAAGCCAGCTTATCCCTCAGTGGGACGACGGCAAACCACCATATTGATGATAATAGTAACGAAAGCAGCCAGAAGAAAGAACTGAAATATGCAATGGTTAAATCTACATTCATGATAGAAAAGCATTTTTAATTTTTTTATATTTTCCTTTTTTTGAATAGCATTGTGTTCAAATGACAAAAGGATAACATATCATTTTTTGTTAATTTTTCTTAGAATTCATAAAAATTGCAATACCAAAATTTACTCATATATGCTTTTTATGTGGCATTTTATAATCATAAAACTCTTCAAACGTAGATAACTATATATTGTAGTTTAAAAAACAAACTTGAAAGTTTTTATTGGATATGCAATAAGTCTTTCATGACAAAAATAGCCTTTAAGAAAATGTAAATTCATTTGTTAATTTCCAGAAATGAAAACATGCAAAAAAAGCAAACAAAGTCCATGACAAACCTAGTGATAAGAACAATGACTCTCAGCGGGTCTCTAGCTATGGTGAACAGGAACAGGCCTAACGGTGGACCAAACGAAATAAAGGTGCAACCAAAAAATTCCATCAAAGTCATGTTTGCGTTTGAATATGCTCTCACCTGGAAAAGAACATGTAAATATCATGTACAATTCCAAATTATATAGAGTACAAATATATAACTAGATGCAACAAAAAAAAAATGTTTCTACTTTTCCAAACTTCCCTAATTTTATGCAACATATCCTGATTTGTTTATTGCCAGAAGACTACCAAACTGGTGGTTTTATGCAATGTAGAGATGCTTTTGAGTTCCCACAAAAAATGTCTCTTTTCTGTGTGAAAATGATATAAGGACGCAACTAAAGTCAACTTTATTTTTTTAAAAACAACAACCAAATATACCAACCATTTATTATTGGCATTATAAAAAAAACAAAATATAAAAAAGCAGTCCTATCTACAGTGTGCAGGCTAAGTGCAAGATTGTTGTAACTCAACATAAATAGAAAGTGTTACAATAGTCTCATGCTAAGCCCTCTATTATTTACTGTATGTACTGCCATACATGCATATCTCTTTGAATTGGTGGTATAAAAAATGAGGATTATACCTAAGATGAGTTGCTAAAGCAACAAGCACTCTAAAATTCTAACCAGCACTCATTTTCTGTCTTTTAAAAACTTTGAATAATTTACCATTGCAGCTGACTTGGTAACATCAGGGGTGTAGAAATTAATTTAAGTAGCGGAAAATATCCCAAAAGTAGGCGGGGGGTATGGTGTCCCCCCCCCCCCAGTTAGGGTCAAGGGGACAATGCCCCTTGTGGGATGAATTTAAGCCTTTTTTAACCTAAATTTTTAGTCTTCTGGTGCATGTTTATTTTGTAACAGGGAGCCTTAACATAAATGTACTTGAATATGATACTGAATCTGAGTACTACCCCCCCCCCCCCCCCACCACCAGTCAGGGCTAACTAATAAACCAAATAAATGCCAAAATCAAGTTCAGGAAAAATTAACACATTCCAGACCACATGCCTTGCCATTTGCTAGCAATTCCCTCCTAATCGCATATGTAATTTCTTCTCTATCAATTATACTTTCAGCCACTGAATCACTCCGATCCTCTGTAAATTAAACATCTAATTTCGTTTTCTGTGGTTCTAGATATTTCACCTGCAGCTAACTTATCCCGTTTTAACAACCAAAAGAAATATCGTGACACTTTGTGACTTTTAAAGCGTACAAAATTTCACCAAAGGTACATGTCAAATTCATCAAAATAATGGATTATTTTAAGCAGTGACATCACCGAAAGCTTGTTTCACTTTGTTTACACCCAGGTAACACACTTAACAAAAAGGAATGTTGCGTAAATGGTAATAGGACTAACAGAAGGCCAGACATGCTCATATTGCATACTTACTACGCTTGGTGTCTGGAAAAAATATTCCTTTTTTTTCACACCTAATTGCTTTGCAAATCATTAACTTCAAAACATCCCCAGAGGGGAAGCCAACTAATGAGGTCATGTATCGAGCTAATGTTATTGTATTCGGAACGCTGGGAAACCCAAACCTAGCTCTTGAAAACATCCCAGATGGGGATGCGACTAATGCACCAGTCAATTGTAACCACGCCCCCCCCCCAGGTCCGGGGGTATACCGGGGATAGCCGGGGAAATGGGCCGTGTTTTTACCTTTCAGGTGGCCCCGCAGTGCTGGGTGAATGCAGTGGTTTTGTCTTCGCGCAAAATATAGCGGGGAATGGGCCTTTCCTAGGGTCCCTGGGTGTGGGGGCATTTGGCAGGGATTTTACCATCTGTTCGTCCATGCAGAGTGGGGATTTTACCCAGGGTTGACTGAACCAAAAGTCAAAGTTCCCGCTATTCCCCGGACCTGGGGTGGTTACAATTGACTGGTGCATAATGACGTCTTGTATCAAGCTAATGCTGTATTGTAGTCCGAACACGCGGAAACCAAAATAAACAATACCAGCAATCGGGGTTTTAAACGGATGTAAACATAAAAACATGACAAAAAATAACAGATTTTATTTTTGTTGATGCGGGGAAAATAGCCGGGTGAAGATGCTAAAGTAACTGGTTTATTTTACCGGCTTCTGGCCAATTTCTACACCCCTGTAACATAGTGCTTGCTATCAAACAATTGGAGTGACTCACCATGACAGCATGTGATTGAGTGTCAAACATGAGTTTTACTGTTCAGGATGTTGTTTTCATGAGTAAAGCAACATTTAGTTAGGGATTAAATAATGATCAGCAGGGATCAGCATAAAAAGAAAACGGTTAATGGGGGGAGTGTTCACATTGGTGGAGTGGAGTGTTCGTGGTTTAGAATCAGCCTCCGGCTTAGCTCAGTCAGAGGCAACATGCAAGTGTTCCGGATAGGTTTGGGCCCCGCAAAAGTCACAATTATTTTCCCATGTTAACTTAATTAAGTTGCAAACCGATTATCCAAGTTTCATAAAAATTGAGCAGAGTAAGAGTTTAGTCCAAATAATTGTATGTTGACATATATTTTTTGATATGGCAAATCCTTCGCCTAGTTAGGGATTAGAAGAATCCTGAATAACAAGTCAATTATTTAAATAGACTTTAAAGTAAGG
This sequence comes from Mya arenaria, assembly GCF_026914265.1. Taxonomy (NCBI): domain Eukaryota; kingdom Metazoa; phylum Mollusca; class Bivalvia; order Myida; family Myidae; genus Mya; species Mya arenaria. The sequence continues at coordinate 38,821,606 of NC_069125.1, forward strand.
GTTTAGAAGGAAGATATATACAGTACAGTAAGAAATGAAATTCATTGATGTTTTGAATGTTAGAATAATAACAGAAACTATGGGAATTCCCCCATTTCCCTCTCAACATTAAGATGGGAGAATTAAAAAGGGTCGTGCTAAAAGGCTGACCAAATGGCTGCCAATATAGATATAGAGGGAAAAGGCTGACCAGGCCAGAAAAGGCTGACCAGAAAAATGAGAATGAATTTTTTAAAATATTTTATTATTTTTTTGTTGTTTTCTTTATTTATGTGTAATATTTTAATTATTATAATTGATATATTATTAATACATTATAAATTATAAGAGCGTTTAGTTGAAGATGGATGACTTTTCGTAACGTTTTGTAAGAAAAAGTATCCATTGATTGATTGATTGATTGATTGAATGGTTAAATAAATGGCATGTAAGCCACAATTTATTGCATTGTCTTGTGTTTGGACTGTAGGTACAAGGATATTTAGACAGTCTTCATTCATCAAGAAAAAGTATCCATCTTCTTGCAGGCCACACCACGTGGAGGTGCCCATGTGATTGATTGATTGATTTAATGGTTAAATAAATGAAAGAATGATGGATTGATCACAAGAACAAATGAAAGATTGATCGAGTTACTGAATACGTAAATGTCTGAGCCTAAGTTGAGATTTTTTTCGCAGTCCACTGATTGTCTTGGAAGTGACTGGAAATTCAGACATTTCTTCTTTTTCTAAGCATTCTAATAAATGATCACGCAGTTTTAATGAATTAAATATTAAATCGAAACACGGTTTTTGCCGAAAACAAAAAGATGTTGCATGTGCAATGGCATATAAGCTACAATCTATTGCATTGTCTTGTTGTTGGACTGTAGGTACAACGATATTTATACAGTCTTCATTTTTCCCATAAATCTGCGATAGTTGAATTTTTAGCCCATCCGGAATAATTCTATCATCACGTCGTTCGTTTCCCATGCTGTCAATTAAATAAATTTTATTCTTATGCTCATATGTCATTAAGTTTCACAAATGATCCACTGTATCCTTCTATTATATCATACATGTATTAACATTACTTTTTAAATATTTTATTTCCGAATTAAACAACATCTACTATCGTTGTTAGTTAGAGTTTCGAAAAGGGCGGACCGTGATAGTCAGCGAAAAACATAACAAATACAGGCTGACCGTGTTGGTCATAGATAAGAAATACATGTTTCCACAAATGATCAACTGTATCCTTCTATTGTTGTTAAATGCTGTCAGAAAATACATGACAAACAGTGTTGTATCATCTATGATCTAATGCTGCTGTGCCTGTGAGCTGACTCATATAGATATAATTGAAGAATTATACATGATTTTACCATATATTGGTGAGTGATACGGACTCTTTTGTAATTAATTTAGGATGGGGATATACCCCATTCTAATATATCTAGACATCATAAAATTACATAGAACTGTTAAAAAAACGAAGTTATACCAAAATGTATTGTTTTCAACCACCGATCACTTCCGTATGGTCGACGTTATATTCTATACACGCTCACGGTCTGACCATTGGAATCTATACAGCCTTAAATTTTTTCGTAAAGTAAACCATGAAACTGTTGACTGCGACCATTTCAACTAGTTCTATTTCCGGATAGCACTTTAAGCTCCCGTTTTAGTATAATAACTATTTTAAGGGATTATAACTTGGACTTCCAATATGTCGACATGGATAAACAGCCTCAAGTCAACTTTGTAAGTGCTCCGTCACCATGATTTGTCGCTGTGGTACGAAAGGATTGGGATCAAGTATGCTAACAGTAAAAGATGTATGATTTTACTTTGACGTTTGAAATATCAAAGACGAATATTTGAATGTTATTTTATGTATGTTTGGTTCATAATGGTACTTTGTCAAGTGTAGGACCCACAAACCTTCTTCAAAGTTGAAGTCTCTATTGCAGTTAATTGTAACCACAACCCAGGTCTGGGGAATAGTGTCCAGGCTAACCATCATTTAAAAAAAAACCTGGACGGCATTTTAGAATGACTAGCGAATAGTGGGGACTTTGACTTTCGGTCCAGCCTATCCAAGGCACAGCCAGGCAATCTGGAAGGTAAAAACATGGCCCATTTCCCTGACTACATGTATCCCTGGACTGGGTCGGGGCGTGGTTACAAATGACTGGTGCATAACATTCTAAATGCAATGTCAGATTCACATTAAGAGAATTGCTCCCATTTGTCCAAATTTTATTTTCATCAATTGTGGCAATGAAAGCAGATCAGATATCATCCACAGTAAAGATTTTCCTTTTCTTTTTGTAATATATCTTGAAGAATATCAAAGACTGTGGTCATAGTTGATAATGACAAAGTTATCAAGTATTGCATTATTCAAATATAATTTCAGGTTATGCAGGTTGTTGAGAGCAATATGATGAGGGAAGGCAGGAAAGAGTACCAGTCTTACAGTCTGGTAATGTTAACAAGAAATGTTTAAAACACCTTCTTTTTTATCATGATTTCCAATATGGTATTATGTTTATTGTGATCCTAGAATTGGATTTTTTTCTTAATTGAATTTTTAGGAATATTTAACTGCTTCAGACTTTGAAATAATATCATGACAGTAAAGTGAACCACAAAGTATGTTTTAATATATTTTGCCTAATACTATCGTACAGGCCATCCATATAGCATACTTTTGTTGTAAAAAAAAAACATCTTAATATTTGCACAATAGGTTAACCGTTTTAAGACTTTGATTTTTTGAAGGTGATCAACAAAAGAAAGATTTTTCATAGAATTTTCTTTTATATTATGATTTAATTGCAGTATGTACTCGTTGCAAAATGGTGTTCGAGCGTTGGCGAATAAGGATTTGCTTGCAGCGTTGAAGAACGATACTATGTATGTTGCATTTGTTTTCTTCTATATATGTGAATACTGTGTTAAACTTTAAATCTTGCCATGAAATAAGTATCATGCATTCCAATTTCAATTTGCCAGTATTACTATATCATAATCCTAAAAGATCCTCTACAACTAAACTTTGTGCAAAAATGTTTTTTTATACATGTGAAATTCTTGTAATTTCCTGCTAACAGCATTTATTCCTGTATTGCATATAAACTGATAAATGCCCAAGATTGCCAAAAAATTGCTAACTGCTGATCTTTGATAAATGGGGATGCTTTTAATTTATATCTTTATTATTTATTTTTTTCAGGCAACAGAAAGGAAGGTTCTCTTAACATAGAAAGTAAAGAAATAATGAAGTTCACACTACAGTTGACAATCTGGATGTGTTTTCTTTGTTATTTGAACATGATTTATTTTAACTAACATAACAAGTATGCACTACAATAATGAATATCTATATTAATAGTAATGATATTCCATTAAACATGGATATGGAAAAAATATTCTTTGACAGTGCAAGATAAGATAAATCCAGACATAGTCAGAGTCTTCAGTTAACTTGGATGTGTTCCATTTGTTTCATCCACATACTTGAAATTTGTCTTGTAACTACATGTATTTTTATGAGGTTAAGTGGTGAGTAATCAACCTTTATCATGACATTTTCTTATTAGGGGATAGTATGTATTTATGTTGACACTATGTGTACCTTCATTCTTTTCATTTTTCTGTATGAAACAAGACCAAATGTGTCATTTTAGTTTAACCATTTTAAACTGTATTTATAATACTCTTCATTGAATAGCCATTCGTATATTATCAAACATTTTAACAAATTTAAATGTGTTGTTATTTTGATTATATTGTATCGGTGTCATAGGGTACATGTCCATTCCTAGCCTTCAAGATAAAACAGATATATCCTTTGTTGTAAAATGTGTTCTTTATGCATAAACATATAGAGTGGCTACAGAGAACTAAACACTTAGCATTTTTCTTACAAAATATCTAAGGGTAGTCCTGCATGTGATTGCTACATTCAGTGTGCCTCATGTTTTATAATACATTATATCATATATGATCAATAAAACAGATTAAGAACCAAAGCTGTTGTTAAATACTTTTTAAAAGCTGTATATGTACAAGACAATACTGAGACTGTATAGACACCAATGTTTGTCCCAACTTGAAGATGTATAGATTCCAATGATTGCCTTGAGTTGAGGCTGTATAGATTCTAATGTTTGTCTTCAGTTGAGGCTGTATAGATTCCAATGTTTGCTTTCAGTTAAGGCTGTATAGATTCTTATGTTTATCTTAAGTTGAGGCTGTATAGATTCTAACGTTTGTCTTCAGTTGAGGCTGTATAGATTCTTATGTTTATCTTAAGTTGAGGCTGTATAGATTCTAATGTTTGTCTTCAGTTGAGGCTGTATAGATTCCAATGTTTGCTTTCAGTTAAGGCTGTATAGATTCTTATGTTTATCTTAAGTTGAGGCTGTATAGATTCCAATGTTTGCTTTCAGTTAAGGCTGTATAGATTCTAATGTTTATCTTAAGTTGAGGCTGTATAGATTCCAATGTTTGTCTTAAGCTGAGGCTGTATAGATTCTAATGTTTGTCTTCAGTTGAGGCTGTATAGATTCTAATGTTTGTCTTAAGTTGAGGCTGTATAGATTCCAATGTTTGTCTTAAGCTGAGGCTGTATAGATTCTAATGTTTGTCTTCAGTTGAGGCTGTATAGATTCCAATGTTTGTCTTAAGCTGAGGCTGTATAGATTCTAATGTTTGTCTTCAGTTGAGGCTGTATAGATTCCAATGTTTGTCTTAAGTTGAGGCTGTATAGATTCCAATGTTTGTCTTAAGCTGAGGGTGTATAGATTCCAATGTTTGTCTTAAGCTGAGGGTGTATAGATTCTAATGTTTGTCTTCAGTTGAGGCTGTATAGATTCCATTGTTTGTCTTCAGTTGAGGCTGTATAGATTCTAATGTTTGTCTTAAGCTGAGGGTGTATAGATTCTAATGTTTGTCTTCAGTTGAGGCTGTATAGATTCCATTGTTTGTCTTCAGTTGAGGCTGTATAGATTCTAATGTTTATCTTAAGTTGAGGCTGTATAGATTCTAATGTTTGCTTTCAGTTAAGGCTGTATAGATTCCAATGTTTATCTTAAGCTGAGGCTGTATAGATTCTAACGTTTGTCTTCAATTGAGGCTGTATAGATTCCAATGTTTGTCTTCAGTTGAGGCTGTTTAGATTCTAATGTTTATCTTCAGTTGAGGCTGTATATAACGTCCAATGTTTGTCCAAATTTGAGGCTGTATTGAGTCCAAGATCTCTCAAATTTGAAACTGTTTATATTCCAATATCTGTCTTAATACGAAGCTGTATACTGTCCAATTTTAGTTCTACGTTGGAGTTGAAAAGAGTCCATTATCTGTCCTACGGTGTAGCTGTATAAATTCCAATGTAGATCGAACTTGGGAACAGTGAGATATAATTGTTTATTTCCTTGCAAAGTATTTATTTTATTTAAAATTGTCATCTTTTGTCTTAATTATTATCTGAAATCTCAAAAAATGTGGATAAAGAAATTTTTATATATTTTACGACATTTCAATGGGGGTGTATAGATTCCAGTGGTCAGACCGTGAGCGTGTATAGAATATAACGTCGACCCTTCCGGTATTGACAATTTATAGACTGTGTCACGAGTTCTTACTTCTTGTCAATAGTTTTAGTAGTAAATCTTAAAATTAAAATAAACCAGTCAAACATGGCTGCGCCGTTGGAATAAGATGCTGACAGTTTTTCAACAAAAGTATATCGCAATTATGACGGACTTTTGCTTTGTCATTGAAAAACAATATGTGAAAGAGTTAAGGTGGATTGTATTTTTGTAATTTCCAGCACAAATTTGTACTATGCTTTTTTAGACATCGTAAAAATTATAGTTTTATGTACTGTTTACATTGTATCACTTTCAGTTTCAGATTGATTACATAACTAAATTTATTTTGAAAAAGGTTTTGTATATATAAACTGTTAACTAGTAACGGTCCCCAATGATTATTTTTATTTCATTTCGCCTATATTTTAATTGATAATTTGGGTAAGGGGGTAGGGGCATGGCGGAGTCATTCTAAAATGCCGTCCAGGCTTTTTTTTTAATGATGGTTAGCCTGGTCCAGGCTAACTAACATTAAAAAAAAGCCTGGACGGCATTTTAGAATGACTAGGGCATGGCGATATTGTAGTCCATATAAACAGATATATTCTGATGAAACTTGGTGCTGATGTTGGGTTCAAGATATTCTGATGAAACTTGTTACAGATATTGGGTTTAAGAAGCAGGTTATTTTTATAGTTTTATCCTGTAAAATAAATGATGGACATGAAATTTGTAATTTTGGACTGGAGATGAACCAACAGTGAAGTTTATTCAACCATATTAAATATTTAAGAGAAAAAAACGAGTTGTTGATTAATCCTGGAAAATGTGAACAAATTTTGCATTGTTTGAAGTTCATGGGCGCAAGCGTTATTCAATCATTTAGTTTCCATTTGTATCATCTCACATACATCCCAATTTTTACTATGTGTATTATTTTTCTCATTCTTACATTGCTATCGAGTATCTGTTTATTATAACAAATAATATGTTTTTTATTATAACAATGCACATTTATCTACTATAAGTATTACCTAATTGTTGTTGTTTTTTGTAAATGCACACGTATGCAAAATAACTATCATTTTCGGCTTTCTCATTTCTACCAAGTATCGGTTTGCTGGTCTGCATCGAAAATTTATTGCACTGTCATAAATGAAAATATCTGAATACACAGAAGTTGTTTACTGTCAATGGTTGGAGATTAAAACACCTGGCATTTATCATTAATCATACATCACTTGAAAGAGGTTGTCACTAGGATTAATTTTATTACCCCATGTCGGTTCCATCCAGTGGTGAATTAAGTGTCGACAATTCCTAATTACCTAACAGTGCGAAATTCTTACATTTACATTATTTATAGCTATTAAATGTGAGAAATTTCTCGGTAATTGCAATAAATATATTCCATAACAATGTTAATAAATGGAAACATATTCGGCAACAACATCGCATCCGGCCGCTGTCCAGTTTTTGGCCACTCAATACATTCACACCTCCGCCAACCCGTCCACAGCCAATGAAAGTATTCACACCTCTTACATAATGTGCCCTGTATTCCTTGGCCAATGAAAATATTCCGTCCCGTCCCGCTCACTCCGCCTCCTATTAGGTTAAGCCAATCAAAATAATTCATCGACATTATTTTGTATGTAACTGACTTAGCTATAATTTCTTTGACTTTGCTAGACTCAGGTAGTGTATCATGCCTTATTCTCTTTATCATAAAATCATACATTCAACAAAGACATCTTTTTGTATTTTAATATTACTTATGCGTGTTAATTCATTGACTTTGTTAAAAATAAAACTGACTTTGAATGACTTTGCTAGACATTGCTTGACTTTGCTATAATTTGCCTGACCTTGCTTGAATTAGATATTGTATTCTTGCAAGTATTTTCGTTCTCATAAAGTCTTTTATTCAACAAAGACATCCTTTTGTAATAAAATATTACTTAAAAATGTTAATATATTGACTTTGTTAGGAATATATCTGACTTTGCTAGGCTTTGCTAGACTATGCTTCGGCTCAACCTTGCTCAAAGTGCAAGTATGCCTAATGTTCGTTCCCATAACAACAATTACTCAATAAAGACAACTTGTTTTAGATTTAAATCTTACTTACGAGTGTTAATTCATTGACTTTGTTCAAAATATCCCTGACTTTGCTAGAATTTGCTTGACCTTGCTCGACATACTCTGCTTGAATTAGAAATTGTATCGGGCAAGTATGCCTAATTTTTGATCTCTTAAAGTCATTTATTTAACAAAGACATCCTTTTGTATTTGAATATTACTTTTGAGTGTTAATATATTGACTTTGTTCAGAATAAATCTGAATTTGCTAGGCTTTGTTAGGCTTTGCTAGACTTTGCTCGACGTAGCTTGAATTTGATATTGTAGCATGAAAGTATGCCAAATTTTCATTCCAATAATGTCAATTATTCAACAAAGACATCCTTTTGTATTTTGTATTTGAATATTACTTCTGAGTGTTAATATATTGACTTTGTTCAGAATAAATCGGACTTTGTTCAGAATATATCTGACTTTGCTAGGCTTTACTAGACTTTGCTTCGGCTCGACCTTGCTCGACGTAGCTTGATTTAGATATTGTATCATGCATGTATGCATATTTTTTGTTCTCATAAGAACAATTATCCAACAAAGACATCTTTTTTTAACATTTAAATCTTACTTATAAGTGTTAATTCATTGACTAGGTTCAAAATATCTCTGACTTTGCTAGACTTTGCTAGACGTAGCTTGGATTAGAAATTGTATCGTGAAAGTATACGGTATTTTATTTCTCATAAAGTCATTTATTCAACAAATACATCTTTTTGTATTTTAATATTACTTATGCGTGTTAAGCCATTGACTTCGTACAAAACTGACTTTGCTTCAATTTACTCGACTGCTTGACTCAGATATTGTTTCATGCAGATATCATGCAAATATGCCTTATTCTCGTTCACAATAAGTCATAAATACGACAAAGTCATCTTTTTGGGATTAAATAACGATTATACGTCCTACTAAACTTTCTTTGTTAAAAAAAAACATGACTTTGCTTGGCTTTGCTAGGCTTTGCTTGACTTTGCTAGGCTTTGCAGTGTTTAGTAGGACCATATAAACAGCCACTTCAGAGTCTTTGACGATTTTTGTGTTGGCAACTCTACGTTATAGGGAACACAATAAATATCCAAATGTTAAAAAACGTTTCCTCAACGCGCATTATTGTGGCAAGGCGATATTGGTGTGGAACGAACAGGCACCCTCAAGAACCACATAGGCTTAAAGTGTATTGTACGCCCTTATATGAATTGTAAAGTGTAACTTTACATCTAAGTTTCATTCAATAAAGTTGTGTGGCGCATTGAAGTGCAAGCATGCATGCACGCATTTTACATTCACAATAGGCTTGATCCTAGGCCAGATTTAACATTGATAACTGGTTTTATACAAAAGTCATATGTTTTTTAACACATGATTGCTTTCATATGTTGAGAGTTGTATCACATGTATAATCCATGCCTTGCCATTGGCAGGTCACTCTTGAAGCAACTCCAGGTAAATGATGATACCAGGCGTCTGCAGAGTATTGCGATGACAGGCAAGGTGGCTATTCCATTCCGAACCAAGACGCAACAAAAGCCAGAGGAAGTTCTTGCCATAGTTAGGAGTACACTTGCTGCGAGTACTTGTAATGAAAATGTGCCCTATATTCAGGTGGAACCAAGGCAACTTCCCCTTGTTAAGAAACTGTTGGTGAAGTCACCGCTTCAAGTTTTGAAAGGAAGACTACAGAAACTTGTCTCAGACAACGGTACAAGTACAGTACTACAAACATGTACATGTAGTATGGTTTGAAAATTTCTAATGATAATTGAAAGTTGTACCTGTATAATTGTTTCATTAATTAAGAAAAGCAGTGTACATAGTGCTATTCGTTTTTTTTCATGCCTAAAGTAATTATGATTTAACATATAGAGGTTAATTTTTTGTCTCAATGTAAGATATTTGTCAGAGTGCCATGGTGCGGTATCTTTGCATCTGTGAACAATTATTTGTAAATTGTAGTGTGTTTTTTCCCTTTGCACAAAAGTATTTTCTGATGGAGAAAAAATTGTACAGAAAGTTTTGTATTATTGAAGTACTTACCCTTTGTAAAACATACAGTTTACTGATTGTTTACCTTTGAAAAGGAGTTCACCAAATAACCAAATTAACTCATGCCAGTAAAGTATTATATAAGGCCCTTATGGGCCTCTTGTTTAGATTTAAGGCATGCAAAATTGAATGTGTATGCTACTTAATTACGGAAATGCTTGTTGAAATTATGTTGATCCCAGTGCCCACTGACATTTGATTTGGACGTTATATTCAGGGCTAAAATTTCAAAACAGTGAAAGATATCAAAATATTGTTTGAAAGTGAAAAATCTCTATAAACTAAACAAAGCATAATTGGAGGGGTGACTACAAGGCTATAATAAGTCTGTCTATATATTGAGGTTGCTAGTACAGACTTGTAAACACCCCTCAAATTTATGATAAGAAACGATATCCACTTGTTGTCTGAATATATACCTGTCTGCTTTATATATAAAAATCTGGCGCTTGACTCAAGGACATGAACATTTTCTTGTAAATAGAATATATATATATATATATATATATATATATATATATATATATATATATATATATATATACTGCATAATTTGAATTATAAACAATCCTATATTTATGTTACAACTTACAGGTGAGGCCTGGACACCAGACTTAGAGACAGATTTACCCACTCACTGGGAACGCCATGGAGACCTGGCACTTGTACCAGACACAGCATTCTGTCTTCCTATCTGGAGTAACATTGGTGAGTGAGTTCTCGTTTACAGCAACATTATTATGTGTGTTTTTTACTTCTCTGTTCATTGAGTGAGTATTTATATGTACATGATAAGTATATTTATATTTTGTAAACTGTGTGATGAAGCTTACATGTATATCTGTATCTCTTTTTACTATGCTTATCCACCATTTCAATTGTTATAATAAAACTATCAAAAGATAACCCTGACAGTTATTCTGCTAAAAGTGTCTGCCACCATCATTTCTGGCTAGGCTGTTTTGGAACATTACTTTTCGAAAAAACAGAGTTTAAAGATAAAACTAAACACACAAAAAAACAATTTCTATCTTATATTCAATGAATTACCTTAAAGGCCCATTTAGTGTAATTTTGATGTTATAAAATATTAAATACACCTAAAATATAAAAAAAAATCAATAGAATAAATTTAATATATAATTAATTTCATAAAAGTATTTACAGAAATAATAAATGAAAATAAATAAAAAAAGTTGTGCCAGTAGCAGGGATGAAATCTTGGTCCTCTCGGTTTACTGAACAGACAGTAACCACTTTTTTAAGACCACAGTGATGGATGATTGCATGAGGTTTTGTGAAACAAATAAACACAATTTGTAATTTTGGGAGAATTTGAAAACATTCAAGCAAACATCGTTTACATTCAAATATTTATGTTCATGTTCTGTAGTTGCTTGAATATACATAAGTCAAAAGATTTAATAAGAAGTGTTTAAAAAGCCTTATATGTGCAACAAAAAGTTTATTTAAAAAAAGAGTAAATATAAACAAATACACCAGTCAAAATAGAGTACCGTATTTGCCTGTAGATATTAAAAACTGTGAATATTTAAAGATACATGTACCGGTACTTCTCTTTATGAACGGCAAACTAATGGGATGAAAATATTAAAATTGACAAAAATCACATAGTTTTACTAATGTTATCTTTTGTTTCAGTAATCGTTAAAAATGACTGAATATGATACTATTCATTTTGTATTTTTCTCAGGAGGTGAGGTATGGCACTGTGTTGCAGACAGCCTTTCATGTACCCGACTGGCACGGAAGTCCCGTGTATTAAAAGATGGATTTCGGAGACCGTCGGTCACTCTACTCTACGGGGATAATGGATGGGTGAAGCAGGTCGATAATGGAATCAGGTGAGAAAGATTACAGTTTTGCTCAAATTTCAGCTGAAGTCCAGTACACTATTATGTCATTTACATGACTGTGTCCTATCTTAACTAATTCTGAAAGTATAGGGATAGATGCTGGAATGACACTGAAGATACAAGATACTTTATTTAAAATCGGGTATATGATAACAAGAAACATTAGCTCAATGAGCTATTTTGCGACATGGATAACAAACATACATAACAATGGATTGGTGACCTGTAACTAAAAGCATATAGTTTTAAATAGGTTGCATATTAGAACAAAATATTTGCAAAAGCAGTTTCTAATTATATTCATGCAGACAATTACAAAAAGTAATATGGATTAGAGCACTGTACACAATGGTAACAACAACTAGTTTTATGACTGAAGCAGTAATGTGCATGTACACCAGTAAGTTTTACATTTTTGATGAATTGAATTCTACCAAAGAAATTGACTCCATTGAAATATATATATATATGTCAGGTGTTATCTTAGAAATAAAATAGATACTGGTACTTGTATCAAAATTATTGTTTTTGTTACAGCTTGCAACATGTTGCCTTTATTATGGCCATTTACAACAATATATATATTGCAGATACAGCTATGACATCACCAGGTGCATGTTTAGTGCAGGAAACATCACTGAGAAACTCAGGGTGGCCTCGTTTGACTGCAGAGGGGAAACTGTGGTCGACCTCTATGCAGGTATACACTTATTTTATTCCATGACCAAGTACCAAGTGTAGGTGTCGGCCTCTTACCCAAGAGGTCATGGGTTCCATCCCTACCAGCGGTGCTTCCTCACTGCCTCCAAAAAGGACACAGTACTGGTTTCTGCCCTAGAAACTGACTCAAGAGGGATTTTATAAGCTATCAGCTTTTGTCACAATTGAGCTGAAATAAATTGGCATATACTAAGGTACCAAGCAACATTAAAATGTAGAAGGTTTAAGAGTCCTTTGGCATGATCTTCACAATTTCGTCTATTGAACGATGACGTCATCAGCAGTTTTGAAGCATTTTAACCTTGTCTTAAGTTTGTCACTATATTTTGACTTAATAATCCACAAAAGAATTACTCGGCTAAATAAATTTTTGTTTATTAAAAATAATTATTGCATTATTAAAGAATCTCGGTGTAAAGTGTGGTTGTTTTTTTGTATCCTTTTTATTACAATGTATCAGAGAAAATATTATTTTACAGTTAAAGATTTTGGAAAGGAATTACACTGATTATGCACTGAAATTTATAATGTAAGATATCTTGATTATGCACTGAAATTTATAATGTAAGATGTCTGTGAACATTTACTTGTATAATGGCTAGAGACTTACTCAATGACCTAAAGTTAGTTCTGAGAATTGCTGTTCTTAATCTTAGTTTTCTAGTGAAGTTATTAAATACATCAAATTATGTTAAATGTATTTCTTCCGAATTCTTGTAATACTACAATTCTTTAGAAATAGTCTTTAACAACATTATAACGAATTGATAATTAATATATTCTATACACTTAACTTCTTGTGTGTTCAGGTATCGGCTACTTCACGCTGCCCTTCTTGATGTACACGGGTGTGGCCCATGTGTATGCCTGTGAGTGGAACCCAGATGCTGTCGAGGCATTGAAGCAGAACCTGCGACTTAACAAAGTGCAGGACAGTTGTACAGTATTATTTGGGGACAATAGAAAGGTAGAATAACTTTTAAGCCATAATGTCTAAATACGATTGTATTAAGGCTAAAGAATATTGAATTGACAATACAGAGGCTTAAAGAACATTTACATAACATTTACAATGTTATTGTTTCGGGCTCAATTGTTGGTGGAGTTTGGCATGTGGTCACTAATCTGGACAAGTGGGTTTTTGATGGGTACTTCAAAATGCAAGACTACACTTTCGTGTACATTGTGCCAACGACATTGATATACATGTAGCATATGTTATCCTCTCTTTGCCAAAAATCAAACTGTAAAGTACTGTCCCTCATACATTCTAGGTGTGCCCAGTGGGTGTGGCAGATAGAGTGAACCTTGGCCTGATCCCCAGTTCCCGTGATGGATGGCCTGTAGCTTGCCGGGCTCTTAAGCCCACTACTGGAGGAATACTTCATATACACCACAATGTCAACACCATGTCCAGACAGGTGGGGGTCACAGATATGGGCTGTGTTCAAGACCATACATGGGAACAATTAGATAATGCAGGGTACAGTAGGAAACACACTAAGTTAAAATCAGATGACTGTTGTGGGCACAATATCAACACCAGACACAGACAAGTTGGCTTAGACACAGGGAAAATTGAAGACAAAGGTGTGCTACTGAATTTGGATGACAAAGGGACTCATAAGTTAAAATGTGGTAATAGTTTAGAAGAAGATGATAAAGTTCAGTTGGCAGATGAAAGATTGTGTCACCATTTAACCTGTGACTCTGCTGCTTTGAATGATACATGTCGATGTGCTTTGTCGTCGGGTAACAGTCTTTCCTACTCTGATTGTCAATGCAATAACCATCAGCCTGTCCAGTGCAAAAATACACCTGATCATGCATGTAGTGGAAGTAAAATCTGTCACCAATTGACTGCCACGAAAAATAATCACAGACTAAATAATCGCCAAACAAATACAACGGTCCATCAAAACTTGGAAATGAAATCTATATGTACTGGCAAAGGTATCCGTGTCCAAAATGGTCGCACCAAAACATACATAGATCATGACAAGAATGGGCCTGTGGACACGTTTCTCAGGGAAGACAAGTATGCCTTTCAAGGAAATCACAGAGATGAGAATGGGACTGGACATTCAGACGATGGTGGGGAAGGGAGTCGGTCCGGTGAGGCTTGGAAGGGTTGGGCAATTGAGACGTCAGGAGAGATTCGGACACTGCTGGAGAGGGAGCATGGCGGGGTGTGGAGGAGCCAGGTATTGCATGTGGAGCATGTGAAACAGTACGCTCCCCATGTCCACCATCTTGTTCTGGACTTGAAATGTACTCCAAACACTAGTGGGAACAACAATTCAATATTTGAATGATTTACATGTGTACATACAGATATGTGACATTTTTTGTACATAACCGTGGTGTATCTACTTTATCTATGTAACATTGTAACCGTGTAACTAAGTGAGCTAATTGAATTGATCAAACTTGAAAATCTACATCAGTTTTGAAAAATTCTTTTGTAAAATGTTGTAACATGGGTCCAATGGGATTTATAAATATTAAATCTGAAAATACTAGTTCATTTCAGTGTATGACCTTTTGTAAAACTTTGTAAATTGAGTTCATAAACTTTGTTCGTCGGTTCCCTTCAACACACTAGAACATTTCAACCAGGGAAAGGATTCTGAAATAATTAGCAATACCTGTAATATTCATCACATCAAGTCAATGTGAAGAGCACATACTCCAGTCAAGTCATTTCAAGGCCAAGGTTTGCAAAGAAAGCTACTACCACTGCTCAAATACTTGGTACATTTTAAAGCTACATTGTGTATGAGAATTTGTGAAGCCAGATAAGTATATAGGAGATAGCTCTGCTCTTTGGTTCACATTATCTGCATGCTGTGGAGCATTCCAGTATCTTCGAATAAAATATTAACAATTAAAAGCTACGGAGTATTATGAGAGAATGTTATTGAAGAAAAAAAGTTGAGTTATTGTTAGTGATGTTCCAATGATCAATTATAATCAAAAATTGATTGTTTTGGCCTGAAATCAGCGACAATCGATTGCATTTGGTCATAATAGATCATCCATTCAACCGGCAAGCTGTTTTTTGTCTTTTCTCTCGTTATTTGCGTACGATTACTTTCTGCCAATTTTCTCTTTTGAGTTCATAACATTCATAAGTGTATGGATGATATTGTTAACAATATGGCCGAAAGCAACAACACTTAATAATTTCACAAACAAAAACATAGGATTAGCATTTTTTAGGATTATGAGTTATCATTCAATAATAAAACGACAATTCAGGTATTGTCAAAAAACAATTATACTACTGAAAATAGTGTTACTTTAGTGGAACTGATTTTCGATAGTCAACTAGAACCGATTCCCAACCCTAGTTATTTTCAAAGCCTTGGTCATGCAAAACAATTTCAATATATATGCACATTTAAAGAAAGGCACACAAATTTGTATTTTCAGTTAAGCCCCTTGATTAACTGAAGTCCTGGTGTGGTGCTCTTGCTTTTCATACAGTGTTGCACTTTCTATAGCCATGCATCCTAAGACCTTCATGTAACACTGTCACTGATTAATTGTAACTGGCTATATTTAAGTTTGTTACACAATTTATTTTAATGAAATAGTGTTTTCAATGTTGCTTGATGCAAAGTCGATGGGTCAAGTGTTTTCAATGTTGCTTGATGCAAAGTCGATGGGTCAATTATTCAGAATTTGTTGAAGTTAACAATGCTGTTTAATGTATACACTTTTGATCTGCTTTATTTCTGACAATATTTGAGACAACGTACCGTTTGTTAATACTTAAATATGTGAGCACATCATCAAACATTTCATGTTTAGAAGTTCATGAAAACT
Source organism: Mya arenaria (assembly GCF_026914265.1). Lineage (NCBI taxonomy): Eukaryota > Metazoa > Mollusca > Bivalvia > Myida > Myidae > Mya > Mya arenaria. The sequence continues at coordinate 38,837,803 of NC_069125.1, forward strand.
GTTGATAATTAATCCGTTATATATTTGTAAGAAAGTTCTGACTTATCAGCCTATTATGTTCTATTCTCAATCTGGTTTTAAAAGAAATTGTGTTTTTAACTTCCAATACCAGTACTGTATATTGATTGAATATATATACATTTCAGTTTATTTCAATGAAAATATATATTAAATGTACTTTAATTGATCAGGAACACGAAAATAAATACAACACAACTTCATAGTAAATAGCATATTTATTAGTGATCTTCCTGTATGTTACACATTTTAATCACAGACAGAACACTAAAGGGTATTAACTATGAGCATGGAAGTCAATGTTACAGGGAATGTCCCCTTCATGTATTACCCGACATTCTGTTTTTAAGGAAATCTAACTAATTCACAGCAATGCATATGACATGCATATACACCATGCTCAAGAATTAGTACATATTCATTTTTGTTTGCATAAACTTTGATAGACACTACAGAGTTTTAGCATTTCAACTGTCATTATCATCATCGTCATCAGTCCTCTGGCGACTTCTAAAAGCTTTTTTGGCTTTACCCCGGCTTTTAAACTGCGGCTTTTGTACACTGTCACATTCTGCACCAACTTCTTCACTTTTACCACATGTTACATCATTAATATCAAGTTTTATTCTAGAACTTGCACTGCACTCTGACAGATCGCCATCAGCCTGTCTTTTGAGGGGATTTTTCATTTCACTATCATCTGATTTTCCTTCCTCCTCCTCTTCACCTTCTTCAAATCTGCCCACTGTTCCTTCCTGTTTTTCTCGCGGGACTGATTGACCCGCCACATTTCCCGCTTTTGTCTCCCGCTTATTTCGCCGGGTGAATGTGATTTTTCCGGCGGAGCAGGCGTTTTCCTCCAGGTCAACAGCTGTCTCTTTCTGCTCTGTTTCTCGCAACTTTTTGCGTTCCTAAAAAGTAAATGATAACTTGTATAGCAATGCATTATGCTGATTTCATACCGTACATTTATTGTTATATTGGATCCAAATTTAAAACAAACCCATGCAAAAAATCTGATTCTGCAGGAATTAATCATTTTCTCAACATAGATAAAAAAAAATGATGCCATATATATACTCTAACAGCAGTAGTAACATTTCCTCAAAGAACTGTATATATTGGCAATAAATGGGAATAGTAAATAAGTATAAGGCAAAAAAGAAGATCATCAGAAAGCGTAAACCATCTATGGTCTTTTTTTTCTTGTCAAAAATGAAGCATTCCTTGACAATGATTAATCATAATGTTATTGGCCTTGCTTAACATGTGCGTATTGTCACTGGCACCATGTGTACCAAGTTTCATTTGAATATCTGTACCAAGTTTCATTTGAATACCTTTCACAGTCAATGAGTTATTGCCAAGGAAGGGTAAAGTTTTTGCACTACAACATCAACATCAAGGCTATCAAAATACCTCTACTTTTTTTTCTTTACAGAACAGACTAGCGGAAAATAGTACCAAACCATCCTCTACAATGTACAGCAAACATAGTTTTATAGATTTAAGATTAACCTACATTAAGGAAGGCAAATGCGGCCTGTTTGTTGGAGGCATCGCTTGTGTCAACATCTTCAAGGGAGTATGTGGTCCAGCGTTCTGGGTGGACTTTATAATCTGGTACTCCTCTGCCCCGCCCCCTCCACTGACCCCGGCCACGCCCACGTGGAGGCCTGAAACGGGAAATATGAGATGTTGCCAAAATGTTCTATATCTGCAATATAACTATACATGTAGATTTAACTGTGACAGCACAAAAAGGTGTTTAAAATGAAAATATGGTTTAATAAGTATATATTTTTTAGATAGTCTTTGACAAATTTAAAACGATTATTACATTCCTTGTTATCTAAGCAGTTTTAATTGTCTTTGCACCAGGATCATATATAGAAATTGTTTTTGACAACCTTACATAGGAACTCTGAACTCTCTGTCAGGTCTGCGATTGTCTGCACTTGTATTCCGTGGTCGGCTGTGATAATCACTCACTGCATAGGAAAAACAGAAAATGAATTCCGAACAAGAAAAATGTCAACACATCAATTTGTGCATATTGTCAGTTAAACATATTTAATTATGAAGATTTGGTTTTAAACTAAACTTAATGGGCTATCATCATTTATCTTTTGAAAGATATACGGGGAAGTCACACTATTAAATGAAATGTTTATACATATCACCTACATTTACAAGAAGGTATTTTTAAGGCAGCATAAAAAAAAGAAAAGAAAATTCTCATGACAAGAAAGTCTGAAAACAATACAAATTGCATAAAGTGTTACGCCCAAACACTGGCAGTAACAACAGAGTATGTGGTGTTTTTACTGTTTTGATACATGCACTGCAAAACAACAAAGGTGTAGGACTGCTTTGCATAGGTCAGAACCACATGATTCATTAATCCTACTCGAGGAAACAAGTAAGGCAATAATGTAGCAGGTAAAACAGTGGCTAAAATTAGCACAAGTTCGCGTGCATGGCAGTAGTAAAATGCGTGTAAAATGTAATTTTATATAGCCAGACTTGTTGCAATTTCTTAAGCCAAGAAGAATTGTTAAAATTCTGGTTTGTTATTTCAAAAAGTCTCATTTTACAGATTTTTCACCTTTTCGGGAATTGGCCCAGGGCACTTTAAATTGTGAAAATAGCAATAAAATGCCTAGAATTGTACATTTATGTAGCTTCTTGACAGGGTTACAGGGGGGTAAAGCCTCCTTTATTCTCTTGCGTTTAAAGCAATGCATGAGCCTATGATTGCATTTAAACATATCTGTCCTTGTTGTAAAAATACATCCACATAACCGCTAGAATTGTGAATTTTGAAGTCATTTTCTGGTGTCAGACAAAAATATACTTTATGGTCAATTCAGTCCCATTTTCGGTTAAAAAACATACACTATGACTGTAGAATTGTCAATGTACCTGGTCTTCTGCTATGTGGTTTCTCTGAGCCGCTGGGCTCATCATCAATGGCCTGCTGGGTGAGAAGCTGTTCATCTCTCCTCCAGTCATCGTGGGCTCGCTTCGTCTCAAATGCCTTGTGACGGGCCTCCAGGGCATCAAGATTGGCAAATACATCTTTGCACCTACAGTTATCAATAGAGAGACTTTTAACAAGCTTATTAATAATTCAGATTTTTTTTCAACATTTTCTCTAAAATTACTTGTTCGCTGATTATTCATATTGATTGTACTGACCTTCAGCATGCTTAACAGTTATGAAATTTCAACATATTTTTATCCGATGATCACCCTTACAAAAAAAAACATAACCAATACTTAATTATGTACGAACCTCTGATTTAAACCTGAATTTCCAAATTTAAATCCCACATCATCAGCATCATTCTCATGTTTTTCCTCCTCAGTTTTCATGGTCATCTACTGAAATAAAACATCAGTTTCTACAAGCAACTAATTACTTTGTCTCACGTGTATAGAAGAATAATATCAATAGAATTACTTAAATTTGTGTAAAAGAGTTCAATATACTTGTGTGGTAAAAGCGTACCATACTGATGTATGTCTTATTCCTTAAAACTTTTTTATTAAATGCTTTATTATAACAAGTGGCCTCGCAGTGGGCACCAAGTGTCCCCTACCGGTTTAAAGCCTTATGAAAAGGTTGAGCATATCTCAAGATAATCTCCATGAAAACTTACAAATCCTAAGTCACCTCAGCCCATGTGATAGTAAACTTATGGCATTTACAGTATTAATTAAAACTTTATCCATCAAAATGCAACAGTTTTAGCCGTAAAACCTACCAGATCACCCAAGCCTACTTTTGACGTATTGCCCTCTATCCACATACTGAGTTTCATGAACGTAGCTTTGATACATTTTGAGTTATCACAGGACCAAATTGACTATATTTTTAAGGTCAAGGGCAATAACTCTGCATTACCGGTACTTTGCCTGACGAAAAAAAACAACTAACGTACATATAATCTTCATATTGCCCTCTTTCCACATACTAAGTTTCATCTAGCTTAGATACTTTTTTAGTTATCCCAGGACCGAGATTTTTTTTTCTGCCAACAGCTATATCTTTAATAAGTCAAGGGCCATAACTCTGCATAAGTTTGTCTGATGAAAAAAAACTAACGTTCATTATCTCTATATTGCCCTCTATCTACATACGGAGTTTCATGAACGTAGTTTTGATACCTTTTGAGTTATCACAGGACCAACATGGCTATATTTTAAATGTCAAGGGCAATAACTCTGCATTACCTTGTCTGACGAAAAAAACAACTAAGCTGCTTATCTCCACATTGCCCTCTTTCCACATACTAAGTTTCATTAACCAAGAATAATTCCTTTTTAGTCATCCCAGGACCAAGAATGTTTTTCCGCCAACAGCTATATTTTTAATAAGTCAAGGGCCATAACTCTGCAAAACTTTGTCTGACGAAAAAAACACTAACGTGCATAATCTCCATGTTGTCCTCTTTCCACATACTTAGTTTCACTAACCTAGCTTGGATACTTTTTTAGTTATACAGGACAGTGATTTTTTTCCGTCAACAGCTATATTTCCAATAAGTCAAGGGCTATAATCATGCATAACTTTGTCTGACGAAAAAAATAAACTGATATTCATATCTCCATTTTACCCATCATTGACATACTAAGTTTCATAAACCTAGCTTTGATACCTTTTGAGTTATCACAGGACCAAAATGGCTATATTTTTAATAAGTAAAGGACCATAACTCTGCATTACTTTGTCTGACAAAAAAAAACTAACGTGAATTATCTCGATATTGCACTCTTTCCACATACTAAGTTTCATTAACCTAGCTTGGATACTTTTTATCCCAGGACCGAGATTTTTTACAGTCAACAGCTATATCTATTTATTTATATCTATATATTTTTAATAAGTCAAGGGCCATAAATCTGCATAACTTTACCTGATGATAAAATAATCTAATGTGCATTTTATAATCACTATATTGCCCTCTTTCCACATACTAAGTTTCATTAACATAGCTTTGATACTCTTTGAATTATCAAAGGACCAAACTGGCCAAATCTCCATGAAAGCTTTTAACAAATCCTACCAATAAATCAAAGTTGTTTCAGTCTCCCCAGCCCATGTGATAGTGAACTTATGTACTTTACAGTAAACTTTATCCATCAAAATGCAACAGTTTTAGCTGTAAAATCTACCAGATCACCCTATCTATCTATCTATCTCTAGATTAATGTCAACTCCTCTTCCGAGTGTTACTGACAAGTGACATGACACCCACGTCTACTTTTGGGGTATCAGGTCCCAAAGGCCCAGTACCAGAAAATCCTGATCTGAAAAGAACCAGTCTGAAAATCGATAATTTATGCAAACCTTAAAGCAACCTTAACTCCAGGTGTGCAAGCATGATATTGATAAGGTCCTTCACCGTAAAGATACACATACAATTTTTGTACCAGCCGCTCCAGTACCTTTAAGTGCTATGATTTTGTATTCGAGAAAAAACGGCTTGATTGCTATGCAATGCAACACAAATTCTTAGAAGTTACGGAGAAAATATTATTTTTATATAGATTAACACAACAGCACAGTTTAATAAACGTGTTAAGTGTACCTTTTCTCTTCAGAATAACGCAAATTGACAAATAAACGCAGATATAGGCCGCGGCCATTAATATTTTGTTGAGTCGCCGGTACCCGGTACCGCGTAATATGGGATTAGTTGTGAAAAAACTAACACGCCGCAAGATTATTAAGTTATTGCTTAACATGATAAATGGCTGACTGCATAAGATTCATTTTACTACTTTCTTAAAGAAATTCCAAAATCATAAAGAAAATACGAGTTGTATAAATTTATTTACACAAAAAACTGGTAACAGGAATCTTATCTAGTTAACCAGTGAACGTGTAAGTTACTTAAATTGCTAAGTGGATTTCGCAAATCACAACTATAGATGAACTGTGAGTTACTGCAAGAAGATCATTTATAGATAAGTAGTAACACGAATATTATCTAGTTAACAAGTTATTATGTTACTTATTAAGTGGAATTCGCAAGCTAGTTAACCTGTTAATGTTTAACCACTATTCAGTGATACTTTAGTCCAAATTATTATTTTTTGTTATTACTCAAGTACATTCTATGCTCTAGAAACAACTGTCATTAGAATACGTTGGGCAATAATGTTTATCATTCACATAATGGATATGAGAATGCACTTTTTTAGACAGACAGAATACAGAATTGTTTATTGTCGTAATCGTGTTAATAACAGTTTCGTGACAGAACATGGTATGCATCGGAATACTTAATATGGTCACAATGAAACATGGCATATTACAAGAAAAACAAATGAAAACATAACTGAGAAGAAAAATGTATCAAAAATACTAATGATAAATATCTTAATCAAAACGTCATTGGTACGTACCTGAAATCATACAGGATATCAGTGATTTGGGAGGCTAATATCATATGTATTACTTTTAATTCTACTATTTATCATAGATTTTCTTAGAAGAAATGCTTGGTTTATAAATTCTCTTAGATTTCTCGTTATGACATTGTTTCGCGATTTCATTAGTCAGTCAATAAACGTGTACATACAAGTTTGGGTTTCTGATATATAATGGTTTGATCAACTCCTTTGTGATATTGTTATACACTGCGCATACGACGACAAAGTGGTTTTCATCTTCTATTTCGTTAGAGTTACACTAAGTACAATGACGACCAGCTCTATCAATTGTATTACGGTCATATCGGCCTGTTTCAATATGTAATTTATAAAACGACAATTTAAGCTTTGACAAAGCCATTCTTAATTTCTTTGGTAAAACAACTAGATAGAAATCCAAAATCACGGTATACGTATATGAGGTATAACTGTTGTTAACATGTTCAAACCATGACTGTTTAAATCCACCGAACACTATATTTTTTTTAAAACAATATGGATTTGTTTTCCCAATATAGTTTCGATTTATCCACGCATAAGAGAAACCATAATATATATACATATTTAACAAAGTGTTTACATCATTTAAGCACAATTATTACGATTAGCAAGACTTCCAAACATTTCATTGTAAAGCTTAAAATATATTGAGCAATTATGTTTATCAACGTAATGGATATGAGAATGCGCCTTTTTAGAAATAGTAAAACATCTGTGGTCGTACAGTGACCAACCCGTTGAAATTGTGAATTCATTAAACTATTTCGGTGTTGTTGTTTTTCTAGTTGTGGGTCCTAACGGTACTTAACCAAATATTGGGTATTACTGACAATATAAATGTGTTTTGTTTTGTAGGTAAAACGGGTAACAATATAGTTTCGGATTCTACCTATGACATTTCTTTCACGTATAAGTTCTGACTCGTGTATATACGTTAATAAAAGTAAATCGCAATTAATGACAATAAACAGTCAGAGCGACTGGATACAGTGTTCTGATCAACCGTCAAGGCCCGGTAAAACTGAACTGTTTATTGGAATTCTATAAGACACAAAAGAGATCTTTCTCTCCCTTGAAAATATTGATGAAAAGTCAGTGTAACGCATATTCAGAGTCTGTCTGAAGCAGCAGTCGGACCCGCCATTTTTCCAATATACGTCAGTTAGTGAAGAAAATGCTAAGCGGTCATAACCAATGTTTAATGTTTCACCGTATTGTTCTGTATAAAAGATTCATAAACAGGAATTTTCGTCTTTAGCAAGACAAATCGGTGTTTTGATTTTTCTAGGAAACCAGGAACTGAATATGTCGATAGTGACTTCGGTGCATTTTGGACAGGACTTACCCAGGCAATGGCCGTATGTCGGCTTCTACTTAACTTAGGCTTACTTGGAAATGTCGAGAGTTCTTCATACTTCAGGTATACATTAGCTTAATTTCTTCGTCTTTATATAGACATTCAAAGAAACTGTTGTCATGGGTGACTTTGCATATTTGTTTGCCATGATCTCTCATCTGTTTGTAACAAAATGGCAGAATGTCCGCAAAACGGTTGACAGTAGTATTGAACTCGATGTTTTGTTCGATAAACATATATCTACTTTTTGTTATATTGCTGAAGCATAAGGTTGTTGAACCAATGAATCATAGGTTAACATGAGTTAATTCAGTCTAAATAACCTTATAGCATTCCCATGTTTTTGTTGTTTTAAAACTTCATAAGTAGGCAGGTACGTGCATGCTTGTCCATTTAACTCGGTGTACATGTAATCACATCAAACGAATAATGAACTTCATTCTAAAACGTGTATATGGCTTAATATATTGTCTCCAAAATGTGTTTTGTTCCTCAATTATATGCCAATTATGTTTTGGAATACCTTTAGAAAAACTTTTGGATCGGACGATATACCAAATATTTTGTTCAACAATTTTGTCAACTATGTTTTGGAAAACCTTTTCATTTAGAAAAGCCTTTGGATCGGACTCTTGAGCAACTTCTACTAGAACTAGTTTACTTAATGTCAGTGCTCTTTAAAACATCGATACTGTTTACAGAGTATAAAAGAGATTCCAATATTGTAAACAAGTGATTTATTAATTGTTTACGTTTTAATAGCTTGCTATTGATTAGCACTACATCGGAGGTGAGCGCGCAGATTCTTTTTAAATCTATTTTAAGTTCTAGTAGGTTTTAAGTGAAGTACGTTCAATGGCATTTATAGCAGTATGGGGTTTGGGATAATTATCCAGATTTAAAAGCATTTGTCTGCTCTTGGCATACCATTTCATCGTGTAATTGAGGTTCGTGTGTAATGCCAACATTGCAAAGCTGAAAGATGCACTCTTACTCCAAAATAAGAATCACGGCAATTAATACAATTGTTTTAATATACCAAAAAGTATGAATAAATATTGAAATCAATGGTTTTTATGAAGGATATCGAAATTAATTTGAAAGAAAGATGCAGAAAACACGGTATTTATTCCTTATGAGACGATAGAAGATCGCAGTAAATCTTTTAGCACTCACCAGTCATTTGATATTTTTCCGTATTCAGCTATTAAACACGGATACAGAATTGTTATCAGTAATTAATATTTTCCATAAATGCATTATTTAGGAAGTAGTTTTTTAAAGGTTTATCACTCAAAAATGTATGTTTGCTATGCATGTATATGTATTGATTTTGAATACGAATGACACTTTAAACGATATGTTGATATTTGTGTAATGTGTTTGTTGTCTTGTTTGGTTGTGTCTCTTGTCTGGTTTTGATCCACGTGCCTTTACACAGGTTCCTGGTAAAATGTTTGGCTTCTGGGGTTGTTGCTGTATTTTTTATTGTTTTATGAGGGAACAATTTTCGATGAATAACGTCGAAAATAACGGCCCGTCTTAACATATGTTTGTGGATTTGCGTGGTTTTTGTTTGTACAGAGTCCTTTTCTGACGGCTATATGGTGTCTTAAATCTAAGTCTTAGCAAGGAATTTCGTACTCGGCTCATGTCCCATTCATAGTTTCATATTTTATTTTGGCGATGGCATTATAACTGTAGGGCAACTGTGTATTCAATGTTATCGCCATTCTGTCCAGTGGTCTTGCCGTCATTTATAATGTGTCCAGTCAAACTTTCTTTCTGTCTCCACAAGGACATCCGCTTTCTTGACGACCGTTAAGATTGTGACAGACACATACATTTGTCAGCAGGAACGCAGCGCAGCGCATTTTCTTGACAGGATTGCTGTCTCCCCTCATTTCGGTATGCTTAATAGCTGTGGTCGTGATGCGCCGACTGTCTTATATATGACAGGTGTTTCCACCACATTATGGGCATGAAAAACGTAACAATATCCTTAAATTGATTAAACTGCGCTGCATTGACTTGCCAAACGTAAAATTTATAGTACACGGTTCCAAATAATCAATTATATATTGTACACTTATAAGGTTATAAAGGCGACCACAAGCCGGTTGAACTAGTAATGTATGAAGGAATAATGCATTGATTGATTATGGGTATTTATTCAAAATGACATAAAATAAAATCAAAGTCGACAAGAATAAGTTGACAGGTCTTTCATTATGATTCCCGTAATACAATATCTGGGTGGATAAACCGACAAAAGGCAAAGCCGCCGCCACCCATAATCATATGTCGTTTTGACAGCTTTAGCTTACTATCATATGATCCTGCTCTCAATACATAATTATGATGGGACTATTGTCACAAGGGAGATGCTGTGTAAGGAAAGCCTGCTCAACACTAAGAGGGTATATACAATATGTATAATATATCATATGTAGGGAACCATTGTTCCTTTAAAGGCTCCATGTCTCTGAATAGACAAACTTGCAATTCAAAAATCTATTGATTTGAATACCTAGTAGCACTCGGACGTTGATGAATACCTAGTAGCACTCGGATGTTGATGAATACCTAGTAGCACTCGGACGTTGAAGAATACCTAGTAGCACTCGGACGTTGATGAATACCTAGTAGCACTCGGACGTTGATGAACACCTAGAAGCACTCGGACGTTGATGAATACCTAGAAGCACTCGGACGTTGATGAACACCTAGAAGCACTCGGACGTTGATGAATACCTAGTAACACTCGGACATTGATGAATACATAGAAGCACTCGGACATTGATGAATACCTAGTAGCACTCGGACGTTGATGAATACCTAGAAGCACTCGGACGTTGATGAGTACCTAGTAGCACTCGGACGTTGATGAATACCTAGTAGCACTCGGACGTTGATGAATACTTAGAAGCACTCGGACGTTGATGAGTATGAATACCTAGTAGCACTCGGACTTTGAAGAATACCCAGTAGCACTCGGACGTTGATGAATACCTAGTAGCACTCGGACTTTGAAGAATACCTAGTAGCACTCGGACGTTGATGAATACCTAGTAGCACTCGGACGTTGATGAATACCTAGAAGCACTCGGATGTTGATGAAAACCTAGAAGCACTCGGACGTTGATGAATACCTAGTAGCACTCGGACGTTGATGAATACCTAGTAGCACTCGGACGTTGATGAATACCTAGTAGCACTCGGACGTTGATGAGTACCTAGTAGCACTCGGACGTTGATGAGTATGAATACCTAGTAACACTCGGACGTTGATGAATACCTAGTAGCACTCGGACGTTGATGAGTACCTAGTAGCACTCGGATGTTGATGAGTATGAATACCTAGTAGCACTCGGACGTTGATGAATACCTAGTAGCACTCGGACGTTGATGAGTACCTAGTAGCACTCGGATGTTGATGAGTACCTAGTAGCACTCGGACGTTGATGAGTACCTAGTAGCACTCGGATGTTGATGAGTATGAATACCTAGTAACACTCGGACGTTGATGAATACCTAGTAGCACTCGGACGTTGATGAGTACCTAGTAGCACTCGGACATTGACTTATACATACATGTGGATATACAAAACTGTTTATCATATATAGCATTCAAACATCATATCAAATAAATATTTGAGTTAATAAACTTTATATTCTACCAGGTATCTCATTCTGTAATATGCTTATACAAGTTTACATATATGAACACAAAACGATAATCTTAGATATCACTAAATCCATATTCAAATTACTACAATTATATAATTTATAAATTATAATTATTTTATACTACTTGGTCCGTTTAGTCCAACGCTGCGAAACTGAATGACTATTTAGCGCCTAAAACATAAATAATATCACGCCACCTACTAGACATTACATCCAATCAAGGAAACTATTTTTCTTCTAATTCATAATTTCCAACGAAGAAAAATTACATTCACTAACGCCTTTAAGTTAGTAACTACTCCGTCTACAAAATACATTGATTACTCATGTATCCATTATGGCAGCCCCTTATGGGTTGTGCAAACGGACGAGCCTATGATGGCTGTATATTGAAACCATATGGAAAAGCCTATGTGCGCTTTATATGGGACCAATATAGGGAAAGCCTATGTGGGCTGTATATCGGATCAATATAGGGAAAGCCTATGTGGGCTGTATATGGGACCAATATAGGGAAAGCCTATGTGGGCTGTATATGGGAACAATATAGGGAAAGCCTATGTGGGCTGTATATGGGAACAATATAGGGAAAGCCTATGTGGGCTGTATATGGGACCAATATAGGGAAAGCCTATGTGGGCTGTATATGGGACCAATATAGGGAAAGCCTATGTGGGTTGTATATCGGACCAATATAGGGAAAGCCTATGTGGGCTGTATATGGGACCAATATAGGGAAAGCCTATGTGGGCTGTATATCGGAACAATATAGGGAAAGCCTATGTGGGCTGTATATCGGATCAATATAGGGAAAGCCTATGTGGGCTGTATATCGGATCAATATAGGGAAAGCCTATGTGGGCTGTATATGGGACCAATATAGGGAAAGCCTATGTGGGCTGTATATGGGACCAATATAGGGAAAGCCTATGTGGGCTGTATATCGGATCAATATAGGGAAAGCCTATGTGGGCTGTATATCGGATCAATATAGGGTCTTATCTAAGCAATAATGATTTCATGCGAGCTAAATATAGGAATTGTGTAACAAATGGTAACGGGCCAACTACTGGCAAAAACCTATATGGGACCAATCTGCACATATGGGAAACAATTTGCAAATGTTTTCTAGGAATATGGGACCCATATGGGAGCCAACAATGACTAGACTTGACTAAATCGTGAATTAATTAAGCAATCAAAACATCTGCCTATTCACGTTTTATGTTCCTTCTGCAAAATAAAATAATTTCTTCCCAGCATTTAATTGCAAGAATCATATGTATTACTGTGTGGGTCACATATGGGCCCTAATGCTGACAGAAAACCTATATAAGACACATCTAAGCACGTTAGCTGGGTTAAAGATATTTGAAAGCAGTATTTAACATTACTTATCAGACTAAATATTGAGCAATATATATGTATGTTCTCCTCTTCGGAAACAATGGACTGTTAATTATTACCAAGGGACCGTATCCACAAAGAAACTTAGTGAAATGTTTCAACTAAATCAAAATTTCAAAACATTTTTAAACCCTACTACTTTTTATGAAATGTATTCATATGCATTTATTGTTTCGGGTATGCTATACTTCTTTTCATATTGTTGGTGCATAACTATTAGAAGTATTCTTTCAAATCCACTTTGAAAATTGGCTGCGCCATGCACAATATACCAAATAAGTTGATCTTGTTTACTTTTGCCTTTAAAAAAATAATAGAGTAAGAGGGAGATAATGGAGAACTAATTATTGCTCTTGTATGTTTTAGGTGTAAGACGTTTGATACGCCTTGTTGTCTTGGAATTGGTTTTCTGTTTTGAATGGTCGTAGGGTAATGTTTTGGTCTATGGCAGTTTCTATTTCATCTTGATCTTGGGTTTCGAACAATCCAATTGATATGTTTTGTATGTTACTTAGTCTGTTTTGAAATACATGTTTGTTTGAAGAAAATGTAATTTTTTGACAATGACGACGACAACGACGACGACGACAACAACAACAACAACAACAACAACAACACACAACAACAAACAATAGACATCAACAACAATTGTTTGTCACAGTAAGCAAAGTTACCTTTTGTTTTGTAATCGTCACATAAATAATATTTAATTTTTTTAACTCTTTATTTTTTTTAAAATATTGAGGTGTTTTAATAAAAAAGAAAAAAGAATATCATTTAGTTTTTATACATTTATAATATTGAAAATATTCTCGGCATTAAGTCCTTTGAAAAGAAATTTGAATTGTTGTACATGACAAAGGTTTCCATGTATCTTATGCATCGTAAGACATGTATCACATTTATGATATTGCATTACAAAGCACATTCAAACGAGCGTTCCTTGGTTGCTAATGACACTTCCCCGTCAAATATCAAAAGCCAGATGAGCATTCACCAAACAATTAATTTCAGATGAATGCACGGTTTTCATATTGCATGTGCACAGTCAATATCGTATCTGCATTTAGTAGTTTCTAATGGCTACGGGGAACTCTGTAGAGTTTTGAATATCAGGATAATAAATCAAGATGCACCATAAAAGAAAACAGTTCTCATCATTTAGTAATAACCAGAAGCATATATCATGAGGTCTGGAATTGATGTTATGTGTATTTCAAACTAAGTAAAATAGTTTAAACCACTGGGACAAGCCCGGTAGCGTAAAACGTAACCAATATCCCGTTAAAAAGTCAACCAAACACCAAACAAGAGACAACAAGGGGAACATTCTGACCAAGTTTGAACATTTTCTGATAAATGCCTACCAAGATATGGTACCGGACGGACGGAAGGACGGACGGACAGAAGGACGGACGGAATGACGGACGGACAACGCCAAAACAATATCCCCCTCCCGAAATCTTCGATTCGGCGGGGGATAAAAAGCTGCCTTACGGAACACCTCGGCAAGTTTCCATCGAAAGCAACCCCGGATGTATGCGGGTACATCAGTAGCAATAGTTCTTAAAAGTTTAAACAATAATATTAATTAATTGTATTGTTTTAACGAAGTCCTTAGGTTAACTTTCTGAATTAAAATTACTACGCGATCTACTTGCAACGTAGTTAAATGTAAAGCATTCTGACACTGTAAACCGTCCATATACATCCGAGATTGTTTCCGACAAAAATGGCCGAGGAGGTCCGATTGGAAAAGCTACAAGACAACAGACATTACAGAACTATCACAATATCGTCATGAGCACGTGTTGGAATAACTGCCTTGGAGCGGTCAGTATAATTATACTTAGTGGAAACTGACTGTTACCGTTAGTTTGTGTATTAGTAGTAAGTTTGTGGCTCTATTAGGTAGAGTCCCATTGCATGTCCATAGATTGACATCAATCATCCGCTTTTGGTTGAAAATAACAATGACGGATGAAAGAAAATTCATCCGACTTACATATAACTCGATGTTAAATGATATACAAAACAACGCAACGGAAATAAATTGGGCAATTAAAGTTAAAAACCTGTTAGAATCTATGGGATTCGCTGAAGTTTGGCTTAACCAAGGGGTTATAAATACAAAATATTTCATACACACCTTTAAGATGAGGGCTAGAGATTGTTTCATGCAAAAATGGAATGAAGAATTACGAGAGTCATCAAGAGCGTCAACATACATACTATTTGCAAATTTTAATTATTAGTCATATTTAGACACCATACAAAACAATAAATTCAGAACAGCTTTAACACGACTAGGAGTAGCATCACACAGATTAGAAATAGAAATGGGCAGGTGGCACAAGCCCCAAATAATTCCAAGAAATGAACGAAAATGCCAACGTTGTAATACACTTGAAGATGAATTCCATTTTCTCTTAGAATGTCCGTTATACCATGAATTAAGACTCTTATACATTAAGCGATATTATTGGCGCAATCCAAATATTCCTAAATTCATCGAACTGATTTCGAGCGAAAATGTAACTACTATTAGAAAACTATGTTGTTTTGTCTATAAGGGCTTTGAAATGCGTCAGTTTAGACATTAGACACTTTTCTCCACGAACTATATTTCAGTATTTTAAGCAAATGTGATATAACTTTACTTTGTTTATACATTGTAAGCTTATAGTTAATAAAATCTTCTTCTTCTTCTTCTTCTTCTTCTTCTATAAGGGTTGAACCTGTAGTTTAAAACGTTTCTTGAAGGACCTTCCACAGTGCAAAAGACGGTTGGGAAGGCAAAAAAATGTGTTTTTTTTAGTTTTGAGGAACATTTTTTTTCTGGAGTAACACAAACATTCCATGCGACATGTTTCGGGGATAGTAAGGAGTTGACCAAATTGGACAATAGAATATTTGATCAGATTTTAGATAAAAAAAAAGCATTTGCATTTTTTTCGGAAAAGTCTGTTGACAATATTACTATGTTATTGTGTCAAAATGACCCAGACTACCTAATCAACACTGTCTTGTGGATTCAGAATAATAAGAAAGATAGGCAATGCAATAATGAAAAATAGTGTATTTAATTCATTTCCTGGGTACCAATATCATGCTAGAACCGCTGCAATCACCGCAAAGCCTCAATACATTGTTGATTGGGTAGTACTGACTAATTTGACACCGAAGCATATTTATTTTGTATAAAGGCATTTCCGGAAAGATGCAATTTATGCTTTCTGATAAAATCTTTTTCCGTAAATACTGCTCAAGTCCTTAAAACTTATAGTCAATATGTTCAGTTCTGAATATAATTTCACCATTTTGATATAGAATGGTTGTGACCAATCTCATTTATGGCCTTACTAAGGATATCAAACACTTTTAAATGCCGATACACACATATATATGTAAACGTTAAAAGTCAAGTACGAACATGTCCGTGTGGTTGTACTTGCCCAGACATTAGTCCTCATTTGATATATAAAACACGTTGAAAGATATCTTCTTAAGCATAGGTCATCGTGATCTCCTCTGACAAAACTGTTAAGATATTGCTTCTGAATCATTATTAAAGCTGCACTCTCACAGATGTACCAGTTTTACAACTTTTTTATTTTTTATCT
The DNA here is from genome assembly GCF_026914265.1 of Mya arenaria. NCBI lineage: Eukaryota > Metazoa > Mollusca > Bivalvia > Myida > Myidae > Mya > Mya arenaria. The sequence continues at coordinate 38,854,342 of NC_069125.1, forward strand.
TGGAAAGAGCAAATTTTTGCGTAAATATCTGAAAACCAATGATATAAGGTTGCTGACAAAAACTCAAATCGCGGATTGTCATATTTCCGTTCAAAAGTTAATGTTTAATGGGTTAAACCGTTACAAACGGTTTAGGAAAATAACATAAAACGTCATTTTTTGAACTTTAATAAAAAAAATCTGCGAACTTATTTTTGTCAGCAGACGTAAATTACTAGTTTCCATGGACTTTCGCAAAAATGGCTTGTTCTCAGACAAAAAATAAATAAGTTGTCAAAATGTTCAATCTGTGAGAGTGCAGCTTTAAAACTAGGTCGTCATAATGCAATGATAACTACAGGGACAAGCACATGACCCCCACACTAAGCGATGACCTTGTTTGGGCACATGGTATTCAATATACACTCAGCGCCTCAATATGTACCACGACAACAAACAACGATCATATTGTTATATTACTATACTTATCAAGTGTTGGGGGGGATGTGATAACGCCTTTTGGTCAGTGAAACAAAGAAATTCAGTGATGGATTAGCATGTGTACATTACCAGCAACGTCGCTCATAGGGATATTGTTCTTCATAAAGGTATTGCTGAATGTTGGGGGCAAGGGCGAGGTTGAGCGTTATTTAACCGGTTTAAACCCCCAGTGTGTTTTTACTTTGTTCTTCATAAAGGTATTGCTAAATGTTGGGGGCAAGGGCGAGGTTGAGCGTTATTTAACCGGTTTAAACACCCAATGTGTTTTTACTTTGTTCTTCATAAAGGTATTGCTGAATGTTGGGGGCAGGGGTGACGTTGAGCGTTATTTAACCGGTTTAAACACCCAGTGTGTTTTTACTTTGTTCTTCATAAAGGTATTGCTAAATGTTGGGGGCAGGGGCGAGGTTGAGCGTTATTTAACCGGTTTAAACACCCAGTGTGTTTTTACTTTGTTCTTCATAAAGGTATTGCTGAATGTTGGGAGCAAGGGTGAGGTTGAGCGTTATTTAACCGGTTTAAACACCCAGTGTGTTTTAACTTTGTTCTTCATAAAGGTATTGCTGAATGTTGGTTGCAAGGGTGAGGTTGAGCGTTATTTAACCGGTTTAAACACCCAGTGTGTTTTAACTTTGTTCTTCATAAAGGTATTGCTGAATGTTGGTTGCAAGGGTGAGGTTGAGCGTTTTTTAAGCGGTTTAAACACCCAATGTGTTTTTACTTTGTTCTTCATAAAGGTATTGCTGAATGTTGGTGGCAAGGGTGAGGTTGAGCGTTATTTAACCGGTTCAAACACCCAATGTGTTTTTACTTTGTTCTTCATAAAGGTATTGCTGAATGTTGGTTGCAAGGGTGAGGTTGAGCGTTTTTTAAGCGGTTTAAACACCCAATGTGTTTTTACTTTGTTCTTCATAAAGGTATTGCTGAATGTTGGGGGCAGGGTGAGGTTGAGCGTTATTTAACCGGTTTAAACCCCCAATGTGTTTTTACTTTGTTCTTACTGGCCGTGTCAAGGCAGTTACCCCAACATTAAGCAATGGCGTATATTGATAGTTGTGTAATGTTGGTTGCCATGAAGCGTTCTACATATCCTGACTCTCGTGCCTTTGAACAGGATATTGGTTAAGACCTCAATCAAGTGGGCTTGTCCCTGGAGATTTCATTGTTTTACTGATAAAACACAATTTGTAGCTTGCAACATAAGCATAATTATCATGTGAACAATTTGCAATTTGGAATGATTATAAATGTATTACGTCATACATTTTTGATCTTACTGAGTTTAAGTTTGATAATCAAACAAACAATTACAATGCTCTACTATTTATTTCACGTTCTTATATAATATTCAGTTGCGCTTTTATTGCCAGCTATAAATAACTCTCATGTATTTTCCCCACCATTTTGGCGAACGAATATTCACCATACTGATATTAAAAGCTTTCCTTGTCAACAATTTTATTGCGAAATAAGACATCAAGATTGCGCTTTTGGCAAGCTAAACCAAACACCAATCGTTTACCTGTGTTGAACTCCATCTTTATCTCCTCTTGGATAATTGTTTTATTGATTTCTACTTGTTTAACAAAATCTCTGTTAATATTGTTTTACGGATCGGACAAGATAATTGGCCTTCAATATAAATTTACGTGTGTTTGTTAATACAAAATATATTTCATTAGTTTGTTTAGATTTGTTCCATTTGTTATTTTAATGCTGATGATTTTATTACGAAACATGTAAAAATGATAATGAAAAGGCCATGACACAAATATTATTAATGTGTTTTGATATAAAATGTGTAATACGTAACACGCATGTTTTTGACTATGTTTCAGTTAAGAACAGCCTTAGTCATAAACGACTTTGGGTACTGTTTTATTTTGCAGCCTGGCTTATCTCAATACATTTTGTAAGGTTTGTATTTCGATAATCAAAAAAAACATTTCTCATTTACAAAATGTGTTCGTACTCAAATATAACCACAGTGCAAATATAAACTAAGCCGTGTAAATAAAGGTGGTCATTTTTGATATACTGTTTTTCTTTTGGCATTTTCAAGATATTGGCATTCTGAACATATACGGTAAGAACAACTAGTGTTGAACATTGTTAATATGGTTGAGAAGTGTTTTACTCATAACTAAATTAAACAGTTAACTAGACTTACAATGTTAACAATGCAATGACTCTGGTATGTCAGGCAATATATGTACTTATATTGGTACCTTTAGGTTTGCTTGTATTGGGACCTTTAGGTGTGTCATTTGGTTATGCTATCTTGTATTGGGACCTTTAGGTGTGTCATTTGGTTATACTATCTTGTATTGGGACCTTTAGGTGTGTCATTTGGTTATGCTATCTTGTATTGGGACCATTAGGTGTGTCATTTGGTTATACTATCTTGTATTGGGACCATTAGGTGTGTCATTTGGTTATGCTATCTTGTATTGGGACCTTTAGGTGTGTCATTTGGTTATACTATCTTGTATTGGGACCATTAGGTGTGTCATTTGGTTATACTATCTTGTATTGGTACCTTTAGGTGTGTCATTTGGTTATACTATCTTGTATTGGGACCATTAGGTGTGTCATTTGGTTATGCTATCTTGTATTGGGACCTTTAGGTGTGTCATTTGGTTATGCTATCTTGTATTGGTACCTTTAGGTGTGTCATTTGGTTATACTATCTTGTATTGGTACCTTTAGGTGTGTCATTTGGTTATACTATCTTGTATTGGGACCATTAGGTGTGTCATTTGGTTATGCTATCTTGTATTGGGACCTTTAGGTGTGTCATTTGGTTATGCTATCTTGTATTGGGACCTTTAGGTGTGTCATTTGGTTATGCTATCTTGTATTGGGACCATTAGGTGTGTCATTTGGTTATACTATCTTGTATTGGGACCATTAGGTGTGTCATTTGGTTATGCTATCTTGTATTGGGACCTTTAGGTGTGTCATTTGGTTATACTATCTTGTATTGGGACCATTAGGTGTGTCATTTGGTTATACTATCTTGTATTGGTACCTTTAGGTGTGTCATTTGGTTATACTATCTTGTATTGGGACCATTAGGTGTGTCATTTGGTTATGCTATCTTGTATTGGGACCTTTAGGTGTGTCATTTGGTTATGCTATCTTGTATTGGTACCTTTAGGTGTGTCATTTGGTTATACTATCTTGTATTGGGACCATTAGGTGTGTCATTTGGTTATGCTATCTTGTATTGGTACCTTTAGGTGTGTCATTTGGTTATGCTATCTTGTATTGGTACCTTTAGGTGTGTCATTTGGTTATACTATCTTGTATTGGGACCATTAGGTGTGTCATTTGGTTATGCTATCTTGTATTGGGACCTTTAGGTGTGTCATTTGGTTATACTATCTTGTATTGGGACCATTAGGTGTGTCATTTGGTTATGCTATCTTGTATTGGGACCATTAGGTGTGTCATTTGGTTATACTATCTTGTATTGGTACCTTTAGGTGTGTCATTTGGTTATGCTATCTTGTATTGGGACCATTAGGTGTGTCATTTGGTTATACTATCTTGTATTGGGACCATTAGGTGTGTCATTTGGTTATACTATCTTGTATTGGGACCATTAGGTGTGTCATTTGGTTATACTATCTTGTATTGGTACCTTTAGGTGTGTCATTTGGTTATGCTATCTTGTATTGGGACCATTAGGTGTGTCATTTGGTTATACTATCTTGTATTGGGACCATTAGGTGTGTCATTTGGTTATACTATCTTGTATTGGTACCTTTAGGTGTGTCATTTGGTTATGCTATCTTGTATTGGGACCATTAGGTGTGTCATTTGGTTATACTATCTTGTATTGGGACCATTAGGTGTGTCATTTGGTTATACTATCTTGTATTGGGACCATTAGGTGTGTCATTGGATTATACTGTCTTGTATTGGTACTATTTGGTGTGTCATTGGGTTATACTGTCTTGTATTGGTACCTATAGGTGGTTCGTAAGGCAATGCTATCTTGTATCGGTACCTTGAGGTGTGTCATTAGGCAATGATATCTTATATTGGGACCTTTCGGTATGTCTTAAATTGGTACCTTTCGGTCCGCCATCAGGTGATACTATCTTATATCAGTACCTTTCGGTCCGTCATTAGGCAATACTATATTGTATTGGTACCTTTCGGTCCGTCATTAGGCAATACTATATTGTATTGGTACCTTTCGGTCCGTCATTAGGCAATACTATATTGTATTGGTACCTTTCGGTCTGTCATTAGGCAATGCTATATTGTATTGGTACATTTAGGTGTGTCACTAGGCAATGCTATCTCGTATTGGTATCTTTAGGTGCAAGGCTATCTCGTATTAGTACCTTTAGGTGTGTCGTTAGGCAATGCTATCTCGTATTGATACTTTTAGGTGTATCTTTTGGCAATGCTATCTCCTATTGATACTTTTAGGTGTATCTTTAGGCAATGCTATCTCGTATTGGTACCTTTCGATCTGTCATTAGGCAAGTACCTTTTTGTATGTTATTATGCAAGAATATCTCATATTGGTTCCTTTAACAATATCTTATAATGGTTCCTTTCTGTCTGTTATTATTCACACAACAACACAATATCGTATATTGGTTCTTACCGTTATTATGTAACAATATATTATAATGGTACCTTTTTGTCTGTCTGTTATTATTCAACAATATCTTATATTGGTTCTTACCGTTATCATACAAGACTATCTTATAATGGTACCTTTTTGTCTGTTATTATTCCACAATATCTTATATTGGTTCTTACCGTTATCATGCAAGACTATCTTATAGTGGTACCTTTTTGTCTGTTATTATGCAATATTCATAAACTGTATACTTCTTTAAGTCTAGATAACCTTCAGACTTCTTTTTTGCGTTCAACTATTCGTCAACGGTGAAGCGAGATTGACAGAACAGCTTTCGTTGATGGCTAGCACCGGATCAATTGATGCTGCAAGCCCACAGCGGAAATTACTTTCACAGCTTTTCTCCTCTGCTTTGAAAAAAAATATTTTTAGATGTCCTATACCTTAAATAGCATTTATCGGAAAATGAAACATTGAATAAGAAGTTTGAGACATTAGGGAGAAATTCCATAACTTGATTGCATTCGTGGCAGTCCAATTTTTGTAGTTTGAAGTAGATAGCTCTTGGCAGATCCTGGCCCAATTTCTCAAAAATCCTCAAGTTCTCACTTAACTGAGTAAACCAATTAGATTCTCTGTATATTGTAAAAAGGAAAGAAAAAAACATTGTGTGTGGTTACTCATAGATTTATTTGTTTTGTTTTGTTTTCTTTCTTTATATAAAAAGAAAAGAAAATTACGGTCGAAATTCGCTATGTCGAAATCTGTTAAGTCGATGTTCTGGTTTTGTCGAACTTTTTTCGAATGTGTTGAGTTAAGTTAAACATGTTTTGTGTTAAGGTTGTGTCAAATTTTCGTTATCTCGAATTATTTCCCGAGATCCCAATGACTTCGATATAACGAGTATTTACTTACCCTTAACCCATTTTGGTATTTGCGGCAGTTTAACTGCATTTCTTGCTCTAACTTCTAAGACAACGTTTTTAAATGTTTGACCAACACTCTATTTATGAATACAAATTAACCAATGAGATGATTTTAACCAAGTTAAAACTACATGCTAGACTGAAAAGTAGTAAAATGAGTTGATTAAGTGATGGAGTAATAATTTAAATATTTTCGAGAAAGTGGGGCCTGATCAGTCTACACTCATCAAATCCCAAGATAAAACATCCATCCAACTATCTCTAGACTATATCTCTATCCGTCTTTGGTCTAGCCCGAGAAAATGGCAATAACATTTTAAGAAACGAAGATTCGGGCGGAAATCTATCAAGAATTGTCAGTTCACTGATTCAATCGTCTGACGAGGGAAAACTTATGTGACACGTTTTCAATTATAATTTCATGAATATTTGCGAACAAGCTTGATTTTTGTTTGTTCTTTTGAGAAGTTGTATTTGATTAGGAGAGAGAGTTTATTTGCAAAAGTTTACACAGATCGGACAGTTTGACCTATGTATGGATTCAATATTGTCAATATTGTTGTATTTGCGAGTATTCTGTTTGCTCATTGGCCTGTAGGTCGCTGTGATGTGCAGTCAAAACTCGTTATGTCGAAGTAATTGGGACATCGGGAAATACTTTGAAATAACGAAAATTCGATTCAACCGATATGCAAAACTTGTCTTACTAAACCCAACACATTTGAAACAAAAATCGACATAATCTGAACATCGAGAAAACAGAGTTCGACATAACGAGTATCGACTGTATTTTCGGTGACAGTCAGTGTGTCTACATGGTCATACATTCACATATATTCCCAGTTAGTAGCTTCTATTGGCATCTTTATTAAGTTTTTCTTTCATTTTCTTACACTAGAACTTCCTTTATTAACTCAATTTATTTAATACAAAGTTGTGGAAGATCTTCAACAATGTTATGATGAAAACTCCGATTGAATAGGCAGTCATTGCATTTTATATAACAAGCTCTTTACCAATTGTGTTAGTTCTAATTTATGTATAATACATATACTTTTAATATGTAAGTATAGAAGAGACCTTGTCAGCAGTTAATCTTAAAAAGGGGGATGTTCCTATCAGCCGCACAATGCCCCACCACATACATTACAGCACAAGTACCACATATGTTTTATTTACAGGTGTAGGAATGCTAACAATACAGGGAATTCACGGCTAGACTCTCTTGTTGTAAAATTACTTGCTGTAATGTTTAATTTTAAGCAAAGAAAAACTAAATATATATTATCATGTAATTCGTTTACAAAGTGTTGAAGGACGGCAGCCATATTTATGTCTCGTTTGTCTTTCGGAATGTTTTTAGAAACAAGGTTAAGAAGGCACAATACCCTTCCCATGTAGTAAGTGGTGATATGGTCTGATATTCCTAATAAAGAGTACGCAAAACATGAATGAAGCTGGGTATAAACCTACTGTTTTGGTAACAGAAAAATATCAAGAAAAACAATGGCTAAAAAAGTACATTCCATTTTTTTTTTTACCTTCCTACCATATTTTTTTTTTTTTTTTTTTTTTTTTTTTTGGAGTGGGGGGGGGGGCATGAAACCGGAAACAAACATATTATTTTTTAGGCCTAAGTATGAATGCTTATTATTTTAGACCATAAGAACGAATATCTTGTTCCATCATTCACTGATCAATTTTAAATATTTTATACATGTTTATGCCTATCATTTTAGATTAACTTACTAACGCTTAATAAACACTTAAAACTGGCTTAATCACACGTGCCTTCTAATGAGAATTTTTCCCATGGCAGTAAACCCATATTCTAATGTTGGTCGATTTTTTTTATTCATTTACATTGTCATATAACAATCGACCATGTGTGTAACTTGCTTTTTGTCCGTTGATAACATTCAACGTGTGATGTTTTGGTCGTTAGATAAGGTAAATGTAAGACGGTTGGCCACTAGGCTTATCATACATATTGACATTGGCGATATTTGTACTAACAAGCGTTTTTACGTCTTGAAAAAATGCTTTAATTTAAGTACTTGTCGTCATATACCATAGACAAAGTAACGACCGCAATGGTGTTTTGCTTTATTTTGCTTTATTGTTTAATATTTGAAAGCTTCTATTTGTGTGGTTTCCATTGTGAGTGGGTGTTTTTTTTGCTTAATGTTTGCGTCTGTAAAAGTGGGATTGTTGCTGATAAGCGATGTTCCGGTAGAAATTTGCTTCTGGATTTATCCTTGTGGTAGCATTTAATTAAGATTTTGTGTGGAAAGAAAAAGGAAAAAAAGTTGAATTAACATTATATTTTTTTTTCGTTCAACGTTTCTTAGTTGAATTCAGGAGCCTTTAAGTCCTGCGAAAACTCACACTGATCAGGAGTTAATTTCATATTCAATTGTACGCTAGTCTTATGATGTCTACACCAGATTTGGTTTTCCAATGGTTTTCAATTCATTATCACACTCGGTCCACAGAGGCACATCCCCTTAATCGTAAACGTTGGACACATCTAGTCAGCCAAAATGGGAAGGTTTGGTTTTCTTCCTCGGAGACTGGCGTAGGCGTTATTTCAAGGGTAACCATGTGTTATTGTTCCTCTTACAGATCGGTAATTGGATTATAATAGCATGAACGTGACGTACGGAACAAACAGTTTTGTCAAAAAAGGCTTTAAGTGTATGTATACAAAGTATTTAATGGGTTAGGGAGGCAGTGTGTTAACGCAAGGTGATCTAAGGCAGCCAGCGCACTAAGTCTTGATTATCGACCCTCCAGAATGCCGTCGTCCCGTTCCTGTCCCTATCGATCTAGGAAATAGCTTGTTTACCGCGGAGTTTCCATTCGTTTATAGGGCTGCCAGGGGACCGATAATACCGCTTTCTTTGCGTCCACTTCTTGGGCTTAATATCTGTATTCCAATTCGGACTTCTTGCGAATTCATAGTCTTCAAGCTTATGGAAAACAAATGATAAAACTATTGTTTATTCTCCTCGATTTATTCTCTTATAATTGTATGGTATTATTGGCGTGGCCTGTGTGTAATTATTGATATTGAGTTATGACACCTTCTTTTCCTGTCGACGTCGGAGTTTAATCATCGATCACGTCCTTTCCTTAACGGCAGCTACTGTCCCACATGGCGAAACTAAATATCAAAGTCTGAGTGCAATTGTCCGTTTGTATCTGTCTGCAATTATTATTTACTGCCGGTCTCTTTGGGATATATTCTGCGAAGTTCTGCAAAGCCATATGTACTTTGAATGTTCTAAATGGAGACCGATTAATCTGCGAAACATTTTCAGGAAAAATAATGCTTCACTCTTGTCAAGTCACTTGATGCTAACGTACAATCTTCATTTTTGAATATCAATTATTCTTAATTCCAAATAGGTTTACAAATGTATGAGGGTAAGTGAATTAGTGAGTGATTTGAATGCGTGAATTCATAAATAGTGAATTATTTAATTTAATAAATAAGTAAGTTTAATGAATAAATATTTAAATGAACCATTTGATATAATGAATGAATTAATAAATACGTAGTTAGATACACAAATAATTAATAAATAAATTAATAAAATAATAGATAAATAAAAAAAGGATAAATAAATAAATAAATAAATAAATAAATAAATAAATAAATAAATAAATAAATAAAATAAATAAATAAATAAATAAATAAATAAATAAATAAATAAATAAATAAATAAATAAATAAATAAATAAATAAATAAATAAATATATGAATAAATAAATAAATAAATAAATAAATAAATAAATAAATAAATAAATAAATAAATAAATAAATGAATGAATGAATGAATGAGTGAATGAATGAATGAATGAATGAATGAATGAATGAATGAATGAATGAATGATAATAAATAAATAAATAAATAAATAAATAAATAAATAAATAAATAAATAAATAAATAAATAAATAAATAGATAAATAGATAAATGAAAACATAAATAAATAGATAAATGTAAATAAATGTTTCTATATAAAAGAGTGCTCTATAAATAAATGAATAAACAAATTATGTAAGTAAATAAAGAATAAATTATTGATACAGGATTCAATCGGCATATTGATCTCATTTGAATAAGTTTCCCTATATATCTGTTTTTGTAATAACGACGAGACCAATATTTACCGCTCAATAGACGCGCCGGCACTATGAAAGTAAGTGGCGTCTGGTCCTGATTTATATTTAAATATTTTGTTTAGCAGATCCCAAGGTCAATCAATGCCGTCGATTTGAACATATTTAATCAAAGGTTCGTGCAGAATTGTGGATCATGAATATAAGTTAGTCTGAAATATACGTTTTGGAATCATGCAAACCAACTTAGCAGGCGCCATATAATTAAGGAAAAATGTAAATGATGTAAAATAAGCTTGTCATTCATCGAGCCATCGGCTATTATGTTAATTATTGATGCCTGTTATAATTTGAGGACTTACTAACTACTATTATGTAAAATAAATGACCAAAAAAAATGAAGGTAAAGTAATGGCAATTTTATTTTTGTTCATTATTTCAACTGTTAACTGACTTTGCAACCCATCAAAACGATACAACTTAAGCATGAATGTAAAACATAACTCTGAACTGTTTATGCAAATTCTTTCGCTAGTCATATCAACCTTAAATTAGTTCACATAGCTGTACAACAGGTAGTAAAATCCGGCCCAAATATCACAAAAATACATAAGTCAAATCTCAATCTAAGACTTAACTCATTTACCACAAAACATCAAAAATTGTTCAAAATCTCATATTATTACACCTTTTAAAAGTGCATTCTTTCGAAGAATATGTTGATTTAAACATTTGGTCAAGATTTCAAAGAAAAATCAAATTTTACAGCATAAAATGTAATTGAGTTCAACTCAATGTTTTTTTAACAACCACTCATGTATATTTTTGCACTTGAATAAGTTTTCTTCTATATACATGTGTGTAATGACATAAGTGTTTAACACATTCTATGGCAATATTTGTTTTCAAAATAGTAAAAAAAACAAGAATTGGACTCATACTATGATTTTATGTGGTAAAATGAGTTAAAACTGAGATTGAGATTTGACCTGAGTTTTTTTCCCTGACTTATCTGGATTTTACAAGGTGACCCCTTGTAAATTGACATCATTTAAAGAAAACTAACTAGTAAAAATAATGCATGAAAGTACGTTCAACACAAAGTTCTTGTAATCTGTATTTTTGGTCTTTAGTTCGCACATCGCACATGAAATGACCTATTTTGCAATCTAGCATGGCCAAAAAGCGAGTTTCTGATAATTATTTTCAGTACGTATTCTGCTCTATTTACTAAAGCCGTAATCTCACAGATTTACCGTTTTTGCGTTAATATCTGCAAACCAGTGATAAAAGACTGCTGACAAAATATTAGATCGCAGTTGTTCATATTTCAGTTAAAAAACTAAAAACTAATGATTTATGGCCTAAAGCGTTACTAGAAAACATCAGTTGTTGAACTTAAATAGAAAAATCTGTGACTATTTTTGCCAGGAGTCTTATATGAATGGTTTACATGCATTTTCGTATAAATTGGATCGTTCCAAGACAAAAAATAAAAAAAAAAGTTGTCAAAACGTTCAATCTGTGAGAGTGTAGCTTTAAACACTTCCAAATGATACCAAAATATATGGGGTTATCAAGCAAGTTCACATATTTGTGTATTTGATATCTTAAACAACAGAGGGAGGATATGTTCGCGGAAGTATTCATTCTAAACTAGGTCATAATCACACGCACAAACGCCATCTTTGAGCTGTAACAACACGCTACATTTAACTCACAAAATATGTTTGTTTTAGAGACCAACATAAACGAATAGTCAAAACGTCCATTCAATGATTCGGGCGGCCTGTCTACTGCTGTATAAACATGAACATATGTTCGACCTATGTTTGCAAAGGATGGCGGCACTGTTATCCCATATTGGTTTGACAGGCACTGCAATTCATAATATTAGATAAACATCAGCATTGATATGGATTCCAAATAAAATAAATATTTCTATAATTTCCGATCTCTTTCTGTTTCGTATTTTGATCGTTAATCTGTGTCTTAAATATTTTCGTTTGTTGTTTCAAAACTATTTACTCTCCAATGTTTCTGCAGAAGTGAAATGAGAAACGGATGTTACATATATTGTGCGTCAATGGTGCAATGAAAACTACAGGGACAAGCCTAGTAGTCGAAACAAACCAAACCTGTTAAGCAACGTGGGTAGGAGTTTTAAATTAAGAACTACCGAACAGAGTCTCATTAATATTTGACATTTAAACAACGTAAGATGTGAGTATGGGCGATATTTTATTGCATCCACATGGCTCCAACAAACTACAGTGAATATCAATAATACAATGAAAACTACAGGGACAAAGTAAAAAAATAAAATGAAATAAATTAAAAAAAATAAACCCTTTTTTCAACATGGTTATGAGTATTTAAATTAAAGACTACCGGACCCAGTCTCTGTAAGACTGGAAATTAAAAAGCCAAATATGTGTAACGGTCCGCTGTAGGCGGCGGATGTGCGTTCATAGTCTCCACTTCTATGCGCTTGCTAGAGCTCAGCTGTCCTGTGAGGCATAGTAAGTTAGAACTTCAACAATCTTTAAAGCTCTGCTTTCCTGATGGTTGAAGTGTAACGGTCCCCTGTAGGCGGCAGAGGTCTACAGCGGCGGAGGTGCGTTCGTAATAATATTCCGTATAAAACGGAAGTACGTTCATACCGGATATAAACTTGGTTGGTAATATGCAAATTAGCAAAGCCCGGGTTATGTGAGAATAGAGAAGTTAGTGTATATAAAGACCAGTGGAGCCCTTCAGTGTCGAGCATGCTTTTCCCTAAAGGGATCTGTTGGTGTTTCATTACGCCAGAAAGTTCGACAATCTGGTGTTTCATTCACTGTCGCACAATATATATGTTTGCAGTCATTGTCACTTTTTGTCCTTGTGGTCAAAGCCGATAACCTTCTGCGGACTCCAATGATTATAGTAGTAAGAGTCTGAAATTTCGTATTCAGAAATCATTTTTTCTATTGCTAGATCACTATTTGTACATACTTGAACCAACTGTATGATAAATTTACTGATTTATTCTACAACGGTTGTGAAAATTGTTATATTAACTTAATGTGGTAAGTCAATCTCGTTGGCACGATATGCTAGTTTGTGTTGTGTGGGAATCCGGAGTCCCCGTAGAAAACCAACTTGGGCGGCTTGGTGACTACAAACCAAACTTACAAGCGCCCAGACCAGGAATCGTTATGCGGTTTAATACTGATTAAATCACTGAACAGTCTGGAATAATGGAGCATATATATGAACCCAGTCTATGTCCAGTAGACAGGCCCCTATTATCATATTGTGTGTGCCTGATCTTATATTCAGTCTTCCATCTGAGAGCTGGATAAATGCTCATTAAAGCTGTTCAGAGAATTCTCATGAGATGAACAAATAGCCGGAGATACCTCGTAATTACCTACATTGAATTTGTAACCTATTTCTTCCGCTTTTATTTCTTTCTATATTGGTCCACATGTAACAATATGAATAAATATTTCATTGATTTAATTAATAAGATCATACAAAAAATGCTACAGCTATCAGGCGCGGATCTATGATTTGACGTTTTAAGGGGCGTACTTAAGTGCGCACCTCCACGACATGAACCGCCTTCCCCAGGAACACCCCGAAATAGGATGGACACATGTCAAGTTTGGCTATTTCTATAGTCTACTTATCTAAGATGATGCCAACTAAAGAGACAAACACAAAAGCTTAAATATACCCAAGATCCTGATTTAAGTCAAACAAACACCAAACAAGAGACACAGCGCAACAAAACAACACACATTGCACACATATTTCAAAATACCGGTATTGGTAATTGTTAGGGTCACCGCTTTGGTGATCAACACCAATTGTCATTTGTATTGATCTGAACTGTTTGCCTGTCAGTGATATCTCTTGTTAAGTTCTTGCTGGTTTCATCTTGAATCGGATAAACATTTGGACTGGGTGCAGATTAGCTGCTAGATATTAGTAATAGTAAGATGACCTGAATTAAAATCTTAATGACTAAGAACGGGCGGAGTGAGCGTCATCTAACTGACTTAGAATACAATGCCAATGGTTGATACAGTGTCAAATCAAAACCTGACGCAGTGAGTGTGTTTTGGATGAGTGGCAGCGGGCGGTCCTTTAAATACACACGAAAATTGAAATTCTTAATGATTGAGTCTACTACTTAATGGTTGCCTATCTGTAGTTCATTGGCTGTAAATGTAGGTTGTATTCTAACTTTGTTTTTACCATTTAGGCAGCATGTCCCTGTAGTTCCATTTCGTTTGAATTACGGCCTTTGGTCTTGTGTCTGTTGTCCAAGCCTGTTTGTAGTATCAATTTTAACCGCTAGTTTCTACTGTAGTAATGTTACAATTATCGAGTATAGAAACATAATCCATTTTTGTTTTCCCTAGAACTTAAATAGATAACAAACGAAAACAGACAAACACAATAAGCATGCTGTTTTCAACACAATTGGATATACGTACAGATTAAAAGCAAATAAAAAATAAATCATCAACATCCATTGATTGCTTATTCACTTCAAAACATCACAAGCCATTAGATATATATTTTAATCTGCATCATGGGAAGTTAACTTTACTTGAATCATATACATACCCAACGGAATCCCATATGCTATGGTTAAAGAGGGGGTAGTGCCAGACCTATTTAGCCAGCAAAACATGTGTCGCTACAAGATAAACGTATATTTGTGATTGTTCATGATAAAATATATTATATATAGCGCATATTGTAAACTTATCCGTTTTTAACATTGGCTTTGTTATTGTTAGCTTGTGCAGCTGATAACTTAAGCAGTAAACCTAAAGGCAATGCGAGTCTTCTTAATGTCTTAATAAAACATTCCGGTAACCATGGTTTCTTGGACTGCAGCTCATATCGCTTAACGCATAAACACGGAGTAAAGTGAGACAACTATGCACGTTGGAGTAATACATGCTGTTATACAGTGTCACAAAATAAATATTATAAAATAAATGGCTGTTATTAGAAATGTTGTGCATAATTTAGTTTTTGTAAATATTCCATGCATTGAATAAAATGAGCTTTTTTAATTTTTTGCTCCTCGTTTAAACATATTTATCGTGACACTTCTCATATCTCAAAAAATAGTTGTAATGTCATGTACACGTGCAAATTCTTTGTTTATATATATATATGTATAACTATATTTTGTTTATCTTTATTGCACATGCTCAGAAGTGTACACGGTTAAATCCATTATGAAAGTAATATTATCGAGAAGTCATAACCCACAATTGATTTCAAGGCAGGTACGTGTATATAACATTAACTTATTTTTATTTTTCAGGATTTCTGTTGCCACCACCGAAATACAGCGAAGCACTAAGATATCCAAAACCAGACAGTTTTACAACAAGTCCCAGACAATTTAACTGCCAAAGTGTCGTCAATATAAGTGACGAAACATATTTGTTCTCAAATAGCTCAGATCCCGCGGAAATACCCTACACCAACTTAGACAGTCATAACCATAGTCATGGAGACACGTTTGGGTCTAAGCTTAAAATAAACGCATGTAAGAAGTGTAACGATGGTAAGCCTCTAATTCCATTAGAGGCCATACCTGAAACCCTGGCGTCGTCAGGGGGAAATTGTGTAGAGAAAACTTACGCGCAGTTGGAGGTGGTTGCTGCCGGGCACACAAGCTTTACGACCCTCAAAGAAGGGGATACTAAGGCGGAAGTACGTGCGAAGAACGATTGCAACTCAAAAGAGTTGGCCAGCCAGGCTATGTGCGGTGTTGGGGCGAGAGACGGCTGTGAAGGGTTGGCGGAGGTTATGGGAGGGATGAATCACTGCAGGGAGGTCGCTTCTGCCAATGCTAAAGTAATGCCTGTGCCATTGAACGGCATGATCACTCCTGATAAAATGATGGTTGAAACGTTGCTTAGTGAGATGAGTGAAATCAACAATGACTCTCTTCTTGTCAATGGAGACATTGAGGACATGAACGGTGATATATCTGATCTAGATGATTTTGACAATGATTTGCCTCCGCCTCCAAGAGAAGTGCTGGAGATGGAATGTAGCATGGAACCAGAAGCCCAGACTGAACACGATTTACATGATCTAGCACAAGTATTATCCCGAGAGGCAACAGAAAGGAGAGACAGTGACTCTGGTAGCAGTGAGCATGCACCTCTCTTGCAGCAACCACCTGATGCTCAATCAAATTATCCCAAAGATACTTTCGACGAAAATGTCGACGAAAGTATTAAGTACAAAAGAAAGGTTGATAATGGTCATGAATATGCTGAAAGCGGTTATACAGAATCTAGCCAAATGGAATTTAGGGAACATCTTTTTAACAAATCAAACGATCATGCTGTGGATACTGTTGTTTATTCGGAACCGGAGTTTTCATCCTCAGATATATCGATAAAAAAATCCGGTGGATCGCCAAAAAGTGCAATCGACATGTGTCAGAGAACACTTAAAAGAACTAACAACGGCATGGATCACACTGTGTATGAATTGAGTCCTTCAGAATCGTTCTGTTACTCCGCAGACAATGTGCAAGATGACAGTAAAAGGCTTCAAGAGCATTCGAGCAATGAAGCCATATGTAGAATAGGACGAAGTTCATCAAGTTTGACAGAGCCTACTAAGAAAAGACAACCCTTAAGCAGAGATACGAGTGTTTCGTTCAAGAAACCGCTAGTAGTTGGACCGCGGGGCGGAGAACGGGCGTCTGTCCGGGTAGATATGCAACCACGTGACGGTGAGGTGGAACCAGCGGACGGGGAGCCCCTGGTTACCCCTAACACCCACAACTCTATCACCTCCATACCCTCAAACATTGTACGTAACTACGTTGTATAGTTATTATTTTAATCTGTTGATATAGCTGCAGAATCGTATTCAGTACGAGTATAAAATTGTAGTCCAAATTTAGTCATTTTCAACTTTTATAAATACATGTATTATGCAACTTGTATCATTTGAGTCGAACGTTCCAATAATTGATACATGTATTCGGGTGACAGGCATTGGCAGTGAGAAAAACGAATTAATACAGCATGATTAAATAGCGTTCTTCCATGCAAGTGAAAGTTTAGAGCAGATATATATTCCATTGTTTGTGAGTTTTGTTGGCTTGCGAACTGTTATACTTAAGGCCCTTTTGTTAAACAAATGTTTTGAGGAGCTACTATATTGTCTATGAATGCATTTTCTTCTCGGGAGATTTAGTTGGATAAAATGTATATATCCTATCTATTTCATATATGTAACACAATACAGTTTTCTAAAAGTACCAGGAAACGGCTTTGTTCGCCACATGATTTCGTCTTTTATATTCATAAGTGCACTCCGCCCACATATATGAAGACATTTTACCACAGTTGTTGATAAGGACAATGTCAAATTTTGCAATCATTAGACACCAAATGATAATGCAGTTCATGTAGGTTTTTTGATAGCAATCAATTCATAGGCAACATTCTAACTAGTTTCAACATAATGCATTCGGTAGAACATATTAAGAAGTAGACCATTGTATCGCCAACTAAAACATCAACATCGCCAGGGGATGCCAACGCTCGTTAGTTCTTCCATCGATTAAGTGGCATTTCACGACACGCATATTTAGCTATAGTTATCGGACTTGCTATACATTAATGTGCATGTGCAGACAAATTCACAATTCTTATCAGTTTCTTGTAAACATCAGATTTTAACTATTTGTACGTCAACGACGTCACAAAGACGGTAGTTATATCTCGATAAACAAAAACAATCGATTTCGATTTGTTGAAAAACAACAACCAATGTTATAACAGTTTTCTGCCTTAATTTAAAGTTTGTTTTTCCCGTGTTTCAGAACCTGGAGGACAGCCGTACCTATTACAAGCGCAAGGCGGCGGACAGAGGGACGCTCTACTGCGCCATCGGGGGCATCACCGTCGTCGCCATCATCGTGTTCTTGCTCATCTACTTCGCATAGACGCTTGCTTCTCCAGTTTCCTGGCCGTTTGTTTGCATTATTGACTGTTTTTGTTTTCCATCCCTGTTCATGTTTGTATATTAAGATATTTCATTGCAGTGTTCAAGTTTATTAAATTAGCGAATTGCTCTTGTCTTGCTGTAGCATTTAGACAGTAAAAATCACCCTGGCAAACACACGATGTTAAGCAAACAACAGCACCATCAAATTGTGCAGAAGTCCAATGCTGACATGTCTGCACATCGCTGTAACTGTGCCATAAAATGATTTGAAAATATAATATATACCGTATACTACCACATTGAAGAATCACCTTTAACTTGAATCGAAGGAGCCGCCGATGCTTATGTCGTTTGATGTCCAGGCGAACTGCTGCGGGTGGCTAGATTTTCAGGTTGACACGAATCGAAAGTCTTCGTACACGTTTGATAATTCAATCGGATAGCCAAGCATTCTTGCTAAGTCAGTTATACCCTTTTGGTGTGTCCGGGTCTCTATATGAGTTCTACGTCGTACGTAGATGATTCGTTTATCGTGCTAATAATAACACCGGACTTTTAGAGAGTAGCACTTGCCAAAGTGTTTCATAAACAAGAATAAGTGCTCATAATGTTTGTTAATTATCAATCATACTGTTAGAAAATGCGCCAAGATTTCCACCTGTATGGTTAAATAGCTTTATAGTTTGATTATGTGCTCTAAATAGACCCTAGGCGTCTAGAAGATTGGTAGAAACAATTGACGAACAAAAGTATCTCTTGTAGTGGTAAACCCTGTAAGTGACAGCAACATTTTCTGAAATCTTTCGTATCTAGATAACACAAATAACAAAACGTCAAATAAACAGAATAACACAGAAAGCAGAAACAACCGTCTTTTTGTGTGTTTCTTCTTAGCGTATTATGTCATATACACTGTTCTCGACATTGACAAGATTACAAAGAAAATTATAAATAAAAATCAATTTTTAAAAGTCAGGGGCAAATGCCTTCAACCTTTCGTGGGTGTACATATTCTTTACTGCGATTATTCATATTTTACAGTTATGTAAAATTGTCCATAATTTTTCTTTTAAAAGAATGTCAGTAAACCTAATAGACAGCTTCAAAACCCTTCGTTCGATTAACAATGATTTTTAAACTATCTGCGCATGCGCGCAGGTAGTGTTAAGACCACAAACTCCAAAGAACTACTTCTATTCATGTCGTTTTAACCCATTTTTTTGTCTCAATGCGCTCTATGTTTAGCAGAATGACGTCGAAACCATACAAATAGAAGATTGGTCGTGTTGCAGTCCGAGTATGAGTTTTTGTTGTTCGGCTATTCCCGCGCTGTAATTATGTATCCCGGCGTTTTATTTTTAGCAGAATATAACTCTTTTTAGATCGTTATATTTATCAGATTAATGAGGGTCAAGATAGTGGAGGCTCAGGTCGGATGATAATATACAGCAGTGATATTCACTCGAGTTTAGCCCATGATGTTTCAGAAATTATTACCGACCGTAAGTGTCCCATCGCCAGCAGGATTTGTTATTAAAACCTGACGTGACCCTGAAGCACGCTTATTTGCAATGGTGATGTTTTATTCGACTTTTATGAGATAAGAAACAAATATAATTATTGTCTTAGTGTTAAAATAGTTGTATCTCAGGTTTCGCATTGCTAATGCTTCAAATAATATACATTGTAATTTACCTGCTACACAATAACAAGATACTATTCATTCTATGATTTTAGGCGTTTATATTTCTAATGAGATGTTTTCATTTTTTGCATAAAAGCTTCGTTCCGGTATATTCTTGGCATACTTAGACATTAGGCTTTCAATTTATATAAGCACACATGCCCGGATACGACAGTGAGTCATGAATACGTTTGGTGAAGCAAAGTAGTTCGGATTAAACCTGTTTAACATCAAAAGAGTACGAAGCATTCATAACAGCACTAGTACTATTTCTACACAGGTATATATACTTACATAAAACATTAATAAAATTAAATTTATCAATAAACTTTAAAAAGCACAATCATATTCTCATTCATAAAAACAGACTAGTTCCGATAATCAATAAATAGTTTGAACTACATTAACTGACCTATATTCTAAACATAGTTTCTACATACATTAACTGATCACATGTTTGTCCTCACCGCGGGAAAACGACCATCTGATAAGCTCTGCATTTTAAACGGTATTATTGCTAAAGTTGCTTGTAAAAATAAAATCATTTTCCTTAAAGAATTAAAACGTGTAAGTTCATAAAATTTGTCTATCGTATGCTATCTAATCAAAGCACCGAAAAACCGATTGAAAAGAGCATTTACTGTATCTTCAAATACATGGGGATACGTCGACTGAATTGATATAAAGCTGTGCATTTTGAATGGAATTATTGCTGAAGTTGTTTGTAAAAAAATGATTTTCCCTAAACAAAACGTTTATGTTAATAAAATGAAATGATATATATATATATGATGTATAGTATTTTCCTATCGTATGATATCTAATCAAAGCAACGAAAAAACTTTACAAACCATTGAAATGGGGCATGCATTGTAACACTTAATACATGGGGATGGGGGATTACGACGATTGAAGTGACATTTACAAAAACAAAATGACACAAGACGCCATAAAGATATAGATATGTTTGTTTCTTCGCCCAGTGTGGGCACAAGCGCTCTCGGTACATTTTTCACTTTTGTTTATGTGCACTTCACCCATTCCCATAGTTCAAATAAAATTTGCAACTCTCACATATTTGCCCGCAGGTAGTCTTTCAGCGCCTCGCGCTTTGATTGGCTTTTTGATTGTATATGTTCTTTCAAAATCAACTTCCAACTTGACGATTGATTCGCTTTATGACTAAAATACATGACGTAGTTCAATAGTTAATAATAGATAGTAAAAAATAACGAATATGAAAAGTACACACATACACGCACACGCACGCACGCACGCACGCACGTACGCACGCACACACACACACACACACAGTTTCATGCTTCCTATATCAGAAGTTGTATGCAAGTGTTCGGAATTATTCTATTTTAAACAGGTAGCGAAGACAGTTTGAAGAATGAATATTGGACATCAAATTAATTACTTTTTCTCTTTTTCTACTTACATTGGTCAAATGGTTGAAACATGATAAAATTATTATGAGACTGAAGGAACGCATAGTTTTAAACATTAGCTTAACAAAATTATGTAGGATAGTTGTCTACGTCCGATTGTAGCTGAAAGGATTTGGCACTGTTGCTCCGGCTGGACTCATTCGGATGCAGATGTCGGTATCTGGCTGGAAATGTGGAGTGTTTATTCTAAGGACGATATTCATAAACTAGAACTTGCCCATCGCTTTTGTGTCAAACATATGCAACATTTTCAAAAATATATGTCTACGAACTTCGCGCTTTGTACGCTAGACATGACACCAGTTGAAATAATAATTGAGTATCGAAAACTCCAATTTCTAGGCCAACTGTGCTTGTTACCATGCCATTATCTGGCGAAACAAATATTCGTACACAGACTTCTACTTTTCATGAATGGTGATAAACAGAAGACTGGATTTCTACCGGACATATATAAGTTACTCCAAAAATACAGTCTCGTTGAGTATCTAAACGTATATATTAGTTCTGGTGATTTCCCAAATAAGGTATCCTGGAAAAGGATCCTTCAGAGAAATGTTATGATGCGCGTGAAAGCAATAATGTATGATAACATGACGAAATCTTCTAGTGACGAGGCCCTGCAAAACATCATTACGCAGTACATATGTTCGCCGCTATGGTTTGTGGTTAGAAGTAGCCCTCGTCTCCAGAAAACATGTACGACGCTTATGAACTTAACGGGTATGTTTGTGTCAAGGTCATTCCGGACTGAGTGTAAAGCGTGTAATCTGATGGTCGAAGGTCATACTGAACATTTAATATGCTTTTGCCACAAAAAAGAAGAAGAGCGTAGGGCCTTGTGGGATAGCATAATTCACTGCTGTGGCGTGGATGCTTTTAAGTGTCTAATTCTTAAACCTCATAAGGGCCAGTGCGCAAAGGTGTTTCAATTTGCAACAACAAATTCTCATAATTGTTTGATGTTTCAGCCAATTGCAAAGGCGTTGATTAACTTACTTGTAGCTAGGAAAGCTTGAGCTATGCTTACATGTTTCAGGCTTATGTGATCCATGGCGTTTTTGTGTAACTTGTTACCATGCTACATGTATGCACGTTATGACTTTTGAAAATTAACGTTTATTATGTACATAATAATTGTATATCTATGTTTTATATTATACTTGTAAATATGTTATGCTCTCCGTTACTGGAGGAATAAAACGTATCTATCTATCTATCTCTGTGAACTCTTTATTCTTTATTTCCCTTTAAATTGATGCTGGCTCCGATTAAGGTCTGTTTCGCTGACCGCTTCAGGGCCAACATCATTCGAAACTCCTCGGCTATTTTCATCGAAATTAACCTCGGACGTATGCCGGTACATCAATAGAAGTGATTCGTTAAATTTTGAATTATATCATTAATAAAATGTAGAAGTTTAGCTTATATTTGTTGATCTAAGTTTAAATTGATTACCAGTGAAGTGTATTATTGCACACATAATTAAAATTACCAAGAATTAAGGCATTAACTGCAAAATTAAATTACTACGCGATCTACTTACATCGGACTTAAACATACCAATTTCTGAGTATGTAAACCGTCCATATACATTCGAGGTTGTTTTCGTTAAAAATTACCGAGGAGTTCCGAATGGGCCCACATGCATTGTTTTGTACATTGCGTGCCTCACGTTAAGGGTCTGCTAGTCACCAGTCAGGGTATTTATTGAATGTTTGATTCTGAGGTAACCTTTCCCTGTAGTTTCCTATGAATTATTATTAATATTGAAACATAATACTTTGTTTACCTTGGTATTTAGCCCTTTGCTATCGGGGAATCTTGCCGGAAAGTTGCGTACATAGTTTGCTATCATAATATATATAACTACGCAATATGATTTTAGAATATGTGCCAGGAATTGTATTTGTACTTGTTAATAGTCCGGTCATATCGTGACAAAAGTTCACGAGATTGTGCTCTTTTGATTAAATAGGAACGTAATCTAAGCCTAAAAATCACAACTATTTTTGTTGAGAAATCGCCTTGACTGTGGTTTTTATAACCCCAATTACCAGGTTAGGAAAAAGCGCCGTTTTGCACGATGCCTACGGTTGATTTGACCATTTGGCCTTTCGAAATAACGTTCAGCCTTTCCTTTTGGAAATCTGACGTTGGAAGCCATCACCTATTGCATGACTCATTTGGCAACTCATTTGGACAGTTATCAGTCAGTAAGCATTTCTTTATTAGTTTCCATTTATGCATACATACAGCCAGTCAGATAACAAAACTAAGCTCATCAATATCCACATGCAAACCAATATTATATTCGTCTGGCAAATCAGTCAGCCATTCAATTCTTTAGTTAGATATATATTCTTTCTTGCAGTGTCCAGTCAATAGTCAACAAGTGAACTAACCAAACTGTACGAAGTTAACAAAAAACTTTTCATGTCTGTAATAGCCAGTTTAATCTAATCGTAGGTGGAAACAATTGGTCTCAGTGACCACGTCAAGCACTGTTCATTGATATTTTTCAAGCCAATCTGATTAATAAGTAACGCGAAGCAATGGCTGGATTGATAGCCCCAATCATCTCACGTGTCATTTAAGGAAAAAATCGATTATGTCGATGTAATCTAGTGAGTGGAAGGACGTATGTAGGAGTACAGCCAGGGAAAATGTATCAATTAACAAGGTCACCATGGAAGAGGTCTCCAATGGAAAACACTGTAAGTAAAACATAGTGGCATAGTGTCAGGAAAGTCCTATTGGGAAGGATTAAGATAAGAACGGTGCACTTTTTATTTTTTGTTAAACGAGGAGCATATGTTTGGGTTTTCAAACAAGGACATTATACGAGTGCACATACGATTTTACTAAAACCAATATTGGAGAAAGTATATAGTGAGAATATAAACCATTACAGCATCTTTAAAGACAGATGCTAACCCAAACTATTCAATCTATACTTTTTTTCACCATGTTTTAGACACTGGAGGACAGTTGTATCTTCAACAAACGAACCAAGGAACACTTCTGCGGTATATGAGACTTCGTATTATTCTAAAAAGTCATCGCTTCTTCATTTTCTCGACCGAC
Organism: Mya arenaria; assembly: GCF_026914265.1. NCBI lineage: Eukaryota > Metazoa > Mollusca > Bivalvia > Myida > Myidae > Mya > Mya arenaria. The sequence goes on from NC_069125.1 coordinate 38,878,704, forward strand.
TGCTTGCATGATTGACTGTTTGGTTTTATTCTAGTTTCATGTTTGTTTATAAAATGTTTGATTGCAGTGCTCTAGTGCACATAAGACTCTACTCCGCTGACACTGTGCCATAAGATGATCAAAAAGTATATAAACAAACCATTAATTACCACCGGCATTAAGAAGCATAGAGTTGAAAAAAAATCATAAAGTTGCTTGATGACTTCCCAAACAGCTGTTATCGGTGTACTTCATGTGGACAAAAATCAAAAGACGTCGTCCTTGATATGACTACATTGAAAAATATAATGAGCAACGAGTTCTAAACCTCACAATGAATAACTGTTAAGTTCTCAACAACATATATCATTGGTGTAAAAGTTGTATTGGGTTTTATGTTTTCAGTTTACCTTTAGGTCCAGAAGTGAACTATTGAGAATGAGAAAAATGGCCTATATATAAGATCAGCTAAACATTTGAAAACACTTTAATTCATTCTAGATTTAATTTAGATTCACATTATCAAAACAATTCTGGCAAGACATTTTAGCACCAAAGTATCTAGGTTATAATCAGTTTAAGGTGAAATGAAATCAGCTTAAAGAATGCTAAGACAAGAAGCAGATAGGCGATCTTAAGCAGACATTAACCTAAGATAAACAATTTTGAAATATGAAATAGTTATCATCAGTGGTACTGGTTGACCTATTTGGTTGAATATACCAACAACTGTGACTTCTGATGGGTTTTATAGCCATGCAAGGACATGATTGCCCTGCTGGCCCCAATTTCTCGAAACTCCTTAAGTCCCTTATAACATGATTAAGCTAATCTCACTATTTTTGTTGTTCTATAAAATGTGTTATATTTACTTCTTCAAGAGGGTTTAGAAATTATGTAGGAATAATCTGTATGATTATCAGAATAAACCATTTTTCATTATCAAAATCCATGTTCAGTATGTATTTTTTCTAATTAAAATAAGCGACTTAAGCTTGTTTAGCTTAAGAAGTTTCGAGAAATTGGGGCTGGGTGCTTAGCAGATGCTTGGACTTAAGTGAATATAATTTAGTTCACAAATATTGAAAAGTTACTTCTACGGAATAAGAAACTCGAGGTACATTGTTTATCGTGCTAGTAAAACACATAAATTTAGAGGGACACGCCTGCCAACGCGTTTTGTGAAAATATTCATATTGTATGTGAATTATTAATCTATGTTTAAGCAATTACGCCAAGAATTTCACGTGCGTTGGTTAAACAGCTGCTTTGTTGTTGAGAAGATGCATAAACTAAATTGAGTGTTCTTCATTGATTAGAAATGTGATAGAAACATTCATAACAACAGTAAATGTCAACAGCAGTTGCTGAAATACTTTGTTATCAGATAATGAACAAAATAAAACAACTTTACTTTGTAGAACAACTAGAAGGCTAGAAAATATTTTTTGATTCTCTTTAAGTGTATTTGTACATGATTTTTGTCATCCACTGTTTTATGAAAGCTGAACATTATTTTGAACAAACTTAAGAAAAACATTAAAGTTCGCGCAGAACACTTTTTGCATTAAAAATAGTTGATCGTTGTAGAACAGACTAGAATGACATGTGACGAGTCACCTAAATCGTCTAATGACACCATCTGGAGGGAATGTCAAAGGATATTGTCCTGTCTGTACTCTCAGGTTATTCGGAACGGATAAGGCTGCGTCTGCTTGATTTGCACCAAAGTTTTGCAAAACGACAATGTTTCATTTATGGACATTTGAATATGTATTTTGCTTTATGCCTTGTCTCTGGTATATTTAATAAAAATAAACATGACACATATATATATTTACTAAAAGTTGCATATAAATTTATAAACATTGACCTTTTCGTAAAGGTGTTAAGTGCTGATGTTAATTAATAAAATCAAACTGGGTGAGCCCTGACACATGTAGTCCGAACACTTTAATTAGAAAAATGAATAGAAGCAAATACTAAGTTGCTTGGTGTTAAAAAGTATATATTGTTACTGACCCATCTATGTTTAAATCTTCTGAATGTATTGAAATCAATACAATGGATGAATGAACAGCAGATTTATGAAAATGGACAAAACATAATTTAGAACACTAAGCAATGAAACCCTTAGTCAAAGGTTAATAAGTTGGACAATTATCAGATAGAAAGCCATTCATTATACCCTTCAATTCTTTCAGACATCCAGCCAGTCAGATTACAAAACTGAGCTCATCACTATCGACATGCAAAACATCTGGCCAATAAACTAGTTCGTAATTTCGTCCTTCACTCAGTCAGTCAGCAGCTAATCTTTCATGGCAGCCATTCATTCAGTCAATCATCAAATTTTAAGACTATATGAAGCTTGCAAAGTGCTTTTTTTGTATTGACATTTTTTTCGGAATGACATGTAATCGTCAGTTTATTATTAACATGGATGGAAACAATACATCGTAGGTCTCATATCCACAGCATTGTAATAAAAGTGAAACAATTGTGAACCAATCGTCTCGCAGACGTGTCATTTTTAAAAATAAAATCGGTTGTGCCGACATAATATAGATCAAAGTGCACAAAGCACTGATGGACTAGGGCTTCATTTAGGGGAATCTTGATAACCATGTTCTAAGCATTAAACAAATCGGCTCACACCACAAGGGGTCACTGTTTAATGGGCTAGCTTAAACTTTAGACTAAAACTGCTTGCAAGCTGCAAAGGAAATTTTAAAAGTGTGGGTAGAGGAGGGGGGGGGGGGCTAAAGTGTTTAATCAGATAAAGTCATAGTTCTTTTGAAAATCTCAATGTCGTTAAATCAGACCTAAACAAATTAAATTACGTGGTTGGCGTATGTTTACCAAAGTACACATACTTCTTTAATTTGATTAAATCATTTTTTATCAAAGGTCTGTTATTTGCAGTTTCAGAGAAGATTTTCAATGATGTAATTATATCCTATATAGAAAACCTGTCACCTCTTTCAGGGGAGCTTTAAACCACAGGGCCATACTTTGGATAATATTTGTAAAAGACATCAATAAATGCAACAGTTGGCCATTCTTGTATTGTCCTCTGTCTCTGTCCTGATAGCTCCCTATCTCAATAGTTGCAAATGGTTGTAGGTTCATGATTCTCCTGGTCATTGGTCATACAGAAAGATGTTGAATGTAGAATCAAGAAGCTTTCATTTCAGGCACTCCAAATTGAATAGAACTGTACCATTTGGAGTGCCTAGAATTTGTAGGGTTCCTAGGCAACATGTATCAGGTGTTGCAGTACATTTACTTTACTACAAATACTTTTAACCGCCCTTGTAAATCTAAAAAGCTTTCATTTCGCAAAAGTAGTTCATATATTAAACTAAAATAAGGTTGCTAAATCAGAGTTTGAATAATTCTGATATCTAGATGTGCCTTTAATTGCAGCAATTTAATGTCCAACTCATGATGTCAATTGAGCTGGTTAAGCAATACTGCATTTCCTTGGTGTGGGGATTGCTTTATTAACTTGAATAAACAAACAGTTCTTGCGTTGGAAAGTACAATGTATTAACAATGTTACATGCAATTTTCTTGACCTGACTCCATCCAAGCCTTTAATCTAAGATCAACATGTACTTGGGGCTATGTGTTTTATCAATGAGAACTATAAATTATGTTCAATTTAGTGCCACTTATGATATATCATTCCACATACAAAACCACTAAAATTTTCTTTAAAACAACTAGCATTATTATCCTATGTTATGATAAAACCATTGCCAAGTTGATAATTTGAAAACACTAGAAATTTTATCTTGTAAGGGTTTGACATAGTCTTGCTAGACAGCTGGACTTGTTTTGCAGTTACTTTGAAAATCTTTAAAAGCTAAACTGATCAAGACTGGAGCAAAGAACTCACAATACCAAAAGGGATTTTAAAGACTTAAGAGTTCATTCTCATATCACCTATACCATTAGCTTTTATCTACAAACTTAAGTCAACATAAAAATGTTTTACATTAATATTGCAATGAAAAAACATATTGCAATAACATAGCAATCAAGTATGATCACTATAAGCCTAAACATGAGATTTCAACATTTTCCAGATAAACAATAAATAATTTTACTTAATAATTTTCTCGATACTTACACAAGCTGGAAAATGGTCTCTTTTTGAATACTTCACATATTTCATGGCTTTCATCATTCAAACTAACATTTCGCTTGTTATTTCAATATTCAATGATTTTGTAAACATTCATAAATGATGGTTAAATCTAAGATTCATACTAATTATGCCTACCAAAAACACATGACTGACCAATTAGAATTCAACTTCGGCAGGGCCTATTAGTGGTTCAGTGAAATCAACCATGACCTCCCACAATCTGCACTGATAAACAGTAGTAAATGCATTGTTTCCATTGTTCTTATTTTCATAAAGTTAGAAAACAACTGCAGTGAATAAAATTTATTCCTTATCACTGAGAATTTTTTTAGAATGAACGAAGCCGACGGTTACATTTAGTGGGATATCAAATCCTACAAATGTATTCATCATTTTATGTAACCGTATTTACTATAAATGTTAAAGTTTTGAAAGTCTAAAAAGTTTCAATTTTTGTATATTTTGTGCTTCATTTAATTTCATTCTTTGAAAATTGTTTTTCTTAGTGTTCAATCCCAAGCATACTTGTTCACATTTAAGTGCAAGACAAGTCTCTAAATTATGATCTGAATAATTTTTATATTAATGTTATGTCACATAAAAGATAAACATATATTGTGCTTTTTAAAAATGACAGTTTTTCATCTGTTTAAAATTATTTCAAATGCTGTGCATTGAAATTTGATTATGAGTTAAAACTATGATGGGAATAATTCAAGGGAATGTTTTTTTGTGATTTCTAGCATTAAAATTGTCTGAATCGCCTGAAAATTTATAAAGTACCGGGTATTCTCAAATTGGTCACACTCTTTGAACGTTGTACTGTCTTCATTTTGTTTGTCTCAAATTTAATACAGCATTGGCTTCACTTGTTGTTTATTAAAGGGACTGTACACCAGATTGGCACAAAAAACAGTTTTTTTTCTTTAACGAATCTAAGGACAATTTTTTAAAAAACTATTTTACTCTTTGATATCGTTATTGTAAATAAAATACCAAAATGTAAAAAAATTGCAGTGCAGTGTCGAATCCACTATGCTATTTAGACTTACTCTTACTGGGTGGAATTTCCAGATATATACCTAACTCGCTTAAATCACGTAATAAAATCAACGGCAGATTACACATAAGGAATGGATTATACTCGGTAGACATACAATGTACCTAGTATTCTTTTTTAATGGAAAAAAAAAACGAAATAACTGCTATTAATAAATTATTTGTAAACTATGTGCAACTCATCAATTAGTAAGTTTCAATGCATTAATTGTACACATCGATACCAAGTTAATGTCAGGTTTCTATAAAAAAAGAAAGTTTTTTTTTCTTTTTCATTATTAACTGAGTACAGCCCATTTAAAATGTACCTTATAATGTCTGTGACTTATAAAATATTTAATAGTAATGGTCTGCAACCAAAATTTGTTTGAATTATCAAGGTTTCAAACTGCATTGTGTATGCGATTGGAAAGCTAATCTTGAAAGCTCCCTTAGTATAATTTTTAAAAAATAACATAGACCCTGCAAGGTATGGGATGATTCATAAAGATTTGCACAGTTATTTATGTATAATTGCATTTATTGATACAGGTTACCTTTTTCAAATCTATGATTTAGATTGCAAAGTATAACTTATATATATAAATATATATTCTTAACTTCTAATAAGTAATTAGTTAATTTGTCAAGTGCGCACCAAAACACTGTATCTGAATGTATACGCAAGCTTATGCATCCGTCAGTTGTAACCATGCATCCCCCCCCGGCCCAGGGAATAGCAGGGACTTTTACTTTCGGTCCAGCCAACCCAAGCTAAAATCCCCGCCCTGCAGGGATGATCTGATGGCAAAGTTCCCACCAAATCCCCCCCAGCACCCAAGGGACATTAGGTTAAGCCACATCCGCACTGTATTTTCCACGAAGACCCGGTACTGCGGGGCCACCTGAAAGGTAAAAACACGGCCCATTTCCCCTGTATACCCCCGGATGTGGGGGCCCTGGTTACAATTGACTGGTGCATACTGATCCATAGTAATCCAATCTCATGCCAAGATGATTTCTGGTCTGACATCGCCAGGTAAGTTATTCTTAAGCATAAAAAAGCCTGGACAGCATTTGAGAAAGGCTGCTGTGAGGTTAAATCTTCATTACTTCACTATGCCACAACATTGGGTGATTACTGATTTTCATTCTTGGCTAGGAAACAAAAAGTGAGATCAAAGCGTCTTCAGAAAAAGAACTTCATGATGCACCAGTCAAATGTAACCACGCCCCCCCCCCCAGGTCTGGGGAATACTTTGACTTTCAGTCCACCAATCCCCTATAAAATCCCTGCCCTACCCTGCGGGAACGAACTGGTGATAAAATCGAACTGGTGGTAAAATCCCTGCCAAATAACCTCGCAACCCAAGGTTCTAAGGTAAGGGTAATTCCCCGCTATATTTTGCGGGAAGATACAACCACCGCAATCATCAGGCACTGCGAGGACACCTGACAGGTGAAAACACTGCCCCTTTCCCTAGTATACCCCGAGGGGGTGGTAACAATTGACTGGTGCATAATAAGATTAGAAATCAAAAGTGAGCAGGCAAATGGGGATGGTTTATCACACAATGTCATTGAACAAAATGTACTAACACTGAGAATGGCTCCAAGACTTTTCTATGCACATAGGTAAACACTCATCATATTCATAAGCCAGATGCTGTGCACATATTAATACATTTGGCTTCATTTAGAATGAAACTTCATAAATAAGTATGCGCATATTTGATATTTATTTATCTCCATTTTGCAAAATTGAAATCACATGATTTTATCAAACGAACTTGTATTGCTTGAAATTCTACGTGTCAAATTAAACATGCTATCCACGGTAAGATGACAATAAATCCGTTTGGTGGTGGTAATCATTCAATGGCGACTTTATTGATAAATTTCTGCAATATAACACGTATAAAATTCACACCAAGTAGTGATAACATGTACATGTGTGAATCATTCGGCCGCTCTGATCAGAGTGAATGAGTCAATACAGTAGACCGAATTTACTTTTCCTCAAAAACACAAATTATAACGTTATACAGGTACGCGGCATATGGTTTTTATTTTACATTAATAGTATTTAAACAATCAATACCAAAAATCATGCTGTATTTAAAAAAGTGCTGAGTGCCATGCAATGATTAGTTAAAAAAATAAACTTTGTATTTAAAAAGAAAATGTCACGGAAACATGCAAATTATGTCGAAAAACAGAACAGCCCTGTTAATAAATTAATACCAACATTATATACAAAGGATAACAATACTTTTAAAACCAAACAAACAAATATCCTGGTTGTTTACTACTTAGACCGCACGCTTGATTCGGTTTACGTACCCACAAGACATTTCGAATGCGCGACGGGCACCGTGGTTAGCTGATACTGGTCTCTATTCGAATAAAAGAGAAAGCGGCTACGAGTCTATCAATAAAGAGCTTTGAACGGAAAATGTCGATGCGTACTTTTCCAATATGTTCATATTCTTATTGCATTTAATCTGAGCGTATGCAAGAACATTCATGTATTTAACCCGATTAACTCTCTCGCTACGTACCCATTTCCTGTGTACGTTATAACGTAAAGTTTTTTTACTTAAATTAAAAGTTTGTTTACACGTGTTTCAAAACCTGGAGGACAGCCGTACCTAATACAAGCGCAAGGCGGAGGACAGAGGGACGCTCTACTGCGCCATCGGGGGCATCACCGTCGTCGCCATCATCGTGTTCTTACTCATCTACTTCTCATATACGCTTGCTTGTCCAGTTTCCTGGCCGTTTGTTTGCATTATTGACTGTTTTTGTTTTCCATCGCTTTTCATGTTTGTATATTGAGATATTTCATTGCAGTGTTCAAGCTTATTGAATTAGCGAATTGCCCTTGTCTTGCTGTAGCATTTTGACAGTTAAATAATCAAGATCTACACCTTGACAAACGTACGATGTTACGCAAACAACAAAATCATCAAATTGTGCAGAAGTCCAATGCTAACATGTCTGTTAATCGCTGTAACTGTGGCATAGGATGATCTGGAAAGATATTAGATATACCGTATATAACCACATTGAAATACCACCTTAAACTGGAATCGAAAGATCCGCCGATGCCCATGCTGTTTGGTGTCAAGGCGAACTGTTGCCGTCGGCTAAATTCCAGGCTGACACAAATCAAAGACATCTTTTTTGACGTTACTACATGAACACAAATAAATAAACAACGAGTTTAAACATCGCCATGAGAAAAATGTCTAGTTCCCATTAGACATATGCCCTGGGTTTATAATTGCAGCCTTCCTCGCGACCAAAGAAAGAAAAAAAGCATGACCTAAATATAAGATCAGAAAACCTTTTGAAAACGCTTTTCTTTTCTATATCTAATTTAGATCAATAGAATCAGAACAATTCTGTCGAGACATTCTCCACCTAATTTACAATGAGTTTATCAAGAAAAATAATCCAGCTTAAATAATGCTAACAAAGGAAGCAGATAGGCGACCTTCACGGAGACGTTAACCTATGGTAAGCTATTTTTAAATAGTCGTCATTCAGTAGTACTGGCTCATTTCCGCGCACGTATACACACAACAATGGCTATTGATGGGTTTAAGAGCCAGAACAGGGTGACGATTTTACCACATGTTTGGACAATAATGTTACTCAGTGCTAATTTGCCGTTTTGAATGTTCCCTCGAACAATATTATGTTGTGAAATCATCATTTTGCATGCACCTACGATAATTCAATCGGATAGCAAAGCATTCTTGCTTAGTCAGTAATACCACATACCCTTAATTGTGATCCCGGGTCTCAATTAGATGATTTAACAAAATCAAATATGTTCTTAAAATTTGGCTGATAAATACTAAACATACGAAGTAATAAAACGTTATTTTTACGAAGTGAGAAGATGATTTGTTTATCGTGCTAGTAATAACACCGAACTTTTAGAGAGAAGCACTTGCCAAAGTGTTTCATAAACAAGCATAAGTGCTCGTATTGTTTGTTCATTATCAATCATACTGTTAGAAAATGCGCCAAGATTTCCACCTGTATGGTTAAATAGCTTTATAGTTTGATTATGTGCTCTAAATAGACCCTGGGCGTCTAGAAGATTGGTAGAAACAATTAACGAACAAAAGTATCTCTCGTACTGGTAAACCCTGTAAGTGACAGCAACATTTTCTGAAATCTTTCGTATCTAGATAACACAAATAACAAAACGTCAAATAAACAGAATAACACAGAAAGCAGAAACAACTGTATGTTTGTGTGTTGCTTCCTAACGTATTATATCATATACACTGTTCTCGACCTTGACAAGATTACAAAGACAAATATAAATTGAAAACGATTTTTAAAAGTCAGGGGCAAATGTCTTCTACCCAGCAGACATTTCGTGGGTGTACATATTCTTTACTGCGATTTTTCATATTTAACATTTATGTAAAATTGTCAATAAACTGTCTTTTCAAAGAATGTCAGTAAAACTATAGAACAGCTTCAAAACCCTTCGTTCAATTTACAATGATTTTTGGCTTTTTGATTGTATATTTTCTTTCAAAATCAACTTCCAACTTGACGATTGATCCACTTGATGACTAAAATACATGACGTAGTTTAATATTTAATAATAAATATCGAACAGAAAACGAATATGAAAAGCACACACAAACAAAACAACGTTTCATGCTTACTATATAAGGAATCGTGTGCAAGTGTTCGGACATATTTAATTTTAAACATCTAGCCAAGACATCTTGAAGAATGAATATTCGACAGCAAATTTATTACTTTTTCTTTTTCTTCTTACACTGGTCATTTGGTTGAAAAATGATAAAATCATTATGAAACTGTAGGAACGCATAGTTTTATACATTAGCTTAACAAGCTTATGTAGGATAGTTGTCTACGTCCGATTGTAGCCAAGACGACTCGGCAATTTCACTCCGGTTTGACTCATTTGAATTAAGGTGTCTGTATCTGGTCGTTGTGAACTCTTTATTTTTAAAAATGCAGTATTACTCCCAAACGAGATTTAACACAGTTAATACAATTGTTTTAATATACCCCAAAGGATGAAGAAATGTCAAAAACAATGGTAATTATGAAGGGTACCGAGTGTAATTTAAAAGAAATGTGCAGAGATCACGGTATTTCTACCTTATGAGACCATAGTTAATCGCAATTAATCTTCCAGCATTCACCAATCATATAATATTTTTGCGTTTTCACCTATTAAATGTATAGTTGTAATTTTGCTAATAGTTATAATTTTTTTCCAAATGCATTACGTAGTTGAGGGTCTATCACTCAAACCTTATGCTTGTTTTACATGGGTAGGTATTAATTTTGAAAAAGAGTGTCACTTTAATTTCCCCTTAAATTGAAGCTGGATCCGATTAAACTCTGTTTCTCTGATCGTTTCAAGGTCCAACATGTATTGTTTTGTACGCTGGGTGTCTCACGTTAAGGGTCTGCTTGGCATTATTCTTGTGCCTAAAACTGGTTATTTAATGAATATTTGACTTCTGTAGTGACTTTTCCCTATAGTTTCCTATGAAATATCATTACAATGTTGAAGCACGATGCTTTTTTACATTGGTATTTAGCCCTTTGCTTTCGGAGAACCTTGCCAGAAAGTTGCGTACATAGTTGTTTGCCATCATATTATACATCAACTACGCATTATGATTTTAGAATATCTGCTAAGAATTATATTTGTACTTATTAATTGTCCGGATGTATAGTGACAAAATGTCACGAAATTTTGCTCTTTGGATTAAATAGGAATGTACTCTAAGCTTAAACAATCACAACTAGTTGTGTTAAGAAATCGCCCGAACTATATTTAAAGTGATTGGTTTTTAATTGTATATTTATGACACCAATTAAATATTTTGCTTCTATAAAATAAGAAGAAGGATGGTAAAATTAAACTTCAATATCTACTAAAAAATGTTGAAATCCATAATATTTTAAGAAGTAAAGAATGCATAGCAAGTAGTAAGGACATGTTATTGTTCATCTACATTACCAGATACGGGAAAAGCGCCGACTGCCTGTTTAACACAAAGCCTATTGATGTTTTGACAATTCGGCGTTAGCGAAGCAACGTTAAGCCTTTCCTTTTGGAAATTTGACGTTGAAAACCATCACCTATTACATGAGTCATTTGTTAATTCTATTGGACGATTATCAGTAGGTAAGCCTTTCTTTATAAGTTTCCAATTCATCCATTCATTCAGCCAGTCAGATAACAAAACTAAGCTCATCAATATCTATATGCAAACCAATATCAAAAATGTCTGGCAAATCAGTCAGTCAGCCATTCCATTCTTCAGTTAGCATATAACCTTTATTGCAATGCCCAGTTGTAACCAAACTGTACAAAGTTTACAAGAAACTTTTCGTGTCTTGACAATTTCATTTGGAAGACCTTTAATAGTCAGTTAATCTAATCGTGGGTGGAAACAGTTGGTCACGTCAAGCACTGTTCATTTTTCAAGCAATTCTCTGATTAATAAGTAATGGCTGGATTGATAGCCCAAATCATCTCGCAGACGGGTCATTTTATAAAAATATCGATTATGTCGACGAGATCTAGAAAGTGCGGGGAGGTATGCAGCAGGACAGCCAGGGAAAGCGTATCAACTAACAAGATCACTATTGAAGGGGTTTCCAATGGAAAACACTGTAAAACATTGGCAGAGTGTCAGGAAAGTCTGTGATCCTGGAGGACAGTTGTATCTACTACAAGCGAACCAAGGTACACTTCTGCGGTTTCTGGTGCGTCGCCGGCGTCGTCATAATCTGTTATTCTCAAAAGAGTTTGCTTCTCCATTTTCTCGACTGACTGCTTACATGGTTGACGGTGTTTATCTTTTTTGATGTCTAATTATTAGGATGCTGCATTGCAGTGCCCAAGTTCATTTAAGACTGTACTCTGTTTACACTGTGTTATACTAGAATTTAAAAAAAGTATACATACCATATATTACAACAGGCAGTACCATCATTAATAGTCATCTCATTTTAGAAAGTTGTTGATGGCTTTCTAAACAGCTGCTTCTTCTCATATGGGCACAACTCAAGAGACGTCGTTCTTCACTTCACGTACAAATATAAATAAAAAACGAGTTTTAAACCTCACCGGGAAAAATGTTTAGTTCTCAACAGACATATGTCATTGGTGTAAAAAATGCATTGGGTTTTTATTTTTTCCGTTTACCTCCTGGTCTAAGAGTGAACTATTAAGAATGAGTAAACTGGCCTAAATATAAGATCAGCTAAACATTTGAAAACACTTTACTTCATTCTAGATTTAATTTCGATTCACATTATCAAATCAGTTCTGGCAGACATTTTAGTACCAAAGTACCTAGGTTATGAAATCAGCTAAAACAATGCTAAGGCAAGAGTCAGATAGGCGACCTTCAGCAGACGTTAACCTAAGATAAACTATTTTGAAATACATGTAGTTGTTTTCAGTGGGAATGGCTTATTTATTTGGATATACAAATAACTGACTACTGCTGGGTTTTATAGCCAGGAAAGGACATGTTTGCCAAGCAGATGCTAAGACTAAAGTGAATATAATTTGGTTCGAGGCATACGAGGTATACTGTTTATCGTGCTAAAAAAACATTACTTTAGAGAGAAGAGCATCTTTGTTTAAGAAAATACGCCAAGAATTTCACATGCGTTGCTTAAACAGCTGCTTTGTTGAGAAGATGCATGAACTAAATTGAAAGCTCTTCATTGATTAGGAAGTTGATAAAAACACTCATAACAACTGTATATGTCAACAACAGTTGCTGAAATACTTTGCATTCAAATTATAAACAAAATAAAACAATTTTACTTTGTAAACGTATTTCTCTTAAAAATGTGTATCAATATGATTTTATCATCCAATGTCTTATGACAGAATAACATTATATTTAACTTTTTTTAGAAAAAGATAAAAGATTAAAGCGCAGAATTCTTTTGGATATAAAATAAATGGCAATTGCAGAACAGAATAGAATGACATGTAATGAGTCACCTAAATCGTCTAATGACAAAATCTGGTTGTAATGTCAGAGGATATTGTCCTGTCTATACTCTCAGGTTTCTCAGAACGAATAAAGCTCCGTCTGCTTCATTTCCACAAAGGTTTGCAAAACGACAATGTTTTATTGATGAACATTTGACTATGTATTGTGTTAATGCATTGTCTCTGGTATATTTAATACAGACCATAACACATATAAATATCTACTAAAATTTGCATATAAATTTATAAACATTGTCTTTTTTATGAGAATTAATAAAATCAAACTTGATCAGCCCTGACACATGTAGTGTGAACACTTTAATTTTATGAATGGATAGAAGCAAATACTAAGTTGCTTGGTGTTAAAAAGTATGTATTGTTACTGGCCAATCTCTTTTTAAATCTTCTGAATCTATTGAAATCAATAAAATGAATAAATGAACAGCAGATTTTGGGAAAATTGACCAAATATAATTTAGAACACTTATCAGTTGGACAATAATCAGATAGTAAGACCTTCCTTATACCCTTTAATTCGTCCAGACATCCACCCAGTCAGATTACAAAACTGAGCTCAGCACTATCGACATGCAAAACATCTGGCAAATAAACTAGTTCGTAATTCCGTCCTTCACTCAGTCAGTCAGCAGCTAACCTTTCATGTCAGCCATTTATTCAGTCAGTCAATTTTCAGACTATACGAAGCTTGCAAAGTCCTTTTTGTGTATTGACATTTTGTTTCGGAAGGTATGTACTCGTCAGTTTATTTTGATCATGGATGAAACAATTCGTCATAGGGCTCGGTTATTCCAACGTAATATAGAACATGAGAGGACGTGTTTAGCAACATAGTCAGGGAAACGCGTAACAATTAACAGCATGACCATGGTATTATACAACAGGAAGATATTTCCAATGGAAAACACTGGAGTACATTGACATGTTGTCGGGAAAATTGCATAGTGGCAAGATTAACCATACGCGCTAGTGACGTTGAAATCGAAAATGTGTATAACAAATTGTTTTTAATTCAACTTCTTTTGGGCTTGTCTTTCAAGATTACACCAAAACGTCCGTATGGTCGACATATTTTGTGGTTAAATTTAAGCGATTCAGCTTTGTTGTGATAGAATGTGCAAAAAGTAAGTTTTTGCCACTTAAAGTCTAATTCTCATTGCAGCGCGCAAATCAGACTTGGTTAATTTTGTCAAAAGATAGTACACCCTATAAAAGCGGTAGACGGACCTTTTAATCTGTTAAAATCAGCACAATAAGGTGATATGAGACAAAATATATTTACTTCCTGTTTGTTTTTGCACAAAAATAGTAATAATACTAATAAAAAAGAGCATTCGAACAATGACAATGACGCCATTTGTAGAATAGGACGGGGATGTGGAGCCAGCGGACGGGTAGGCCCTGGTTACCCTCAACACCCACAACACTACCACCTCCATACCCTTAAACAGTGTACGTAGTTATGTTTCATACATATTATTTTAATATGTTCATACAGATGCAGAATCGTATTCAGTATTAGCAGTGAGTAGTAGCCCAAATTTAGACATTTTCAACTTTTGAATACATGTATTATGCAACTTGTATCACTTGTGTCGATCCGAACGTTCCCGTAATATATACTTTTTTGAGTGACAGTCATTGGCAGTGTCAATTAAAAAAACTTTCAAAGCTTTATAATAGAACATGAATAGCGTGCTTCTATGAAAATAAAAGCAGGTATATATTCCAGTGTTTAATACGAATGTCTTTATGTTATATATATATTCATATTTGCAATCCGCCCACCCATATGTAGATATTTAACATCAGTCGTTGATAAGGGCAACGTCAGATGTTGCACTCTTTAGCCACCAAATGATACTTCAGTTCATGTAGATTAACGAACATGAAAAGCACATAATAAAACGTTTCAAGCTTCCTATATAGGGACTTGTCTGTAAGTGTTCGGAATTATTTAATTTTTAACATCTAGCCAAGACATCTTGAAGAAGGCTGGACTCATTCGGATGCATTGTCGGTATCTGGCCGTTGTGAACTCTTTATTCTTTATTTCCCTTTAAATTGATGCTGGCTCCGATTAAGGTTTGTTTCGCTGACCGCTTCAGGGCCAACACCATTTGAAACTCCTCGACCATTTTTATCGAAAATAACCTCAGACGTATGCAGGTACATTATTAGAAGTGATTTTTACAATTTTGAAGTATATCATTAATACAATTTAGAAGTTTAGCTTATATTTGTTGATCTAAATGTAAATTGATTACCAGTGAAGTGAAGTGAAATTAAATACTACGCGATCTTCTTACAGCGGACTTAAACATACCAATTTCTGAGTATGTAAACCGTCCAAATACATTCGAGATTGTTTTTGTTAAAAATGGCCGAGGAGTTCCGAATTGGCCCACATGCATTGTTTTGTACAATGCGTGCCTCACGTTAAGGGTCTGCTACTCACCAGTCAGGGTATTTATTGAATGTTTGACTTCTGAAGTAACCTTTTCCTGTAGTTTCCTATGAATTATTATTAATGTTGAAACATAATACTTTGTTTACCTTGGTATTTAGCCGTTTGCTCTCGGGGAATCTTGCCGGAAAGTTGCGTACATAGTTTGCTATCATATTATATATAGCTACGCAAAATGATTTAGAATATGTGCCAAGAATTGTATTTGTATTTATAGTCTTGTCATATCATGACAAAAATTCTCGAAATTGTGCTCTTTGGATTAAACAGAAATGTAATCTAAGCCTTAAAATATCACAACAAGTTTTGTTGAGAAATCGCCCGAACTATATTTTTAAATGATTGTTTCTTATAACACCAATTAAATATTTTGCTACTATAAAAATAAGAAGAATGATTGTAAAAAATAAACTTCAAAATATACAAAAAGAAACGTCGAAAACCATAATACTTTAAAGAAGTAAAGAATACAGAGCAGGTAGTAAGGACATGCTATTGTTCATCTACATTACCGATCGGGAAAAGCGCCGACTGTCTGTTTTGCACGAAGCCTATGGATGTTTTTGCGAAGCAACGTTTAGCCTTTCCTTTTGGAAATTTGACGTTGGAAGCCATCACCTATTGCATGACTCATTTGGTAATTCATTTGGACGATTATCAGTCAGTAAGCTTTTCTTTATTAGTTTCCATTCATCCATTCATTCATTCAGCCAGTCAGATAACAATTCTAAGCTCATCAATATCTATATGCAAACCAATATTATAATCGTCTGGCAAATCAGTCAGTCAGCCATTCCATTCTTCAGTTAGCAATATAATCTTTCTTGCAATGCCCAGTTAACAAGTCAATAGTCAACAAATGGAATTACCAAACTGTGCGATGTTTACAAAAAATACTTTGCGTATCTTGACAATTTCATTTCGAAGACCTGTAATAGCCAGTTTAATCAAATCGTGAGTGGAAAGAATTGGTCTCAGTGACCACGTCAGGCACTGTTCATTGATATTTTTCAAGCATTTCTCCGACTAAGAAGTATCGCGAAGCAATGGCTGGATTGATAGCCGAAATCATCTCGCAGACGTGTCATTTTAGAAAAATATCGATTATGTCGACGAGATCTAGTAAGTGAGGGGAAGTATGTAGCAGGACAGCCAGGGAAAGCGTATCAATTAACAAGATCACCATGGAAGAGGTTTCCAATGGAAAACACTGTATACCATTGACATAGTGTCAGGAAAGTTCTGTGAGGCAAGATTAATATAACAACGGTGCACTTTTTATTTTTTGTTAAACGAGGAGCATATGTTTAACAATTGGATATATAAAGAAGGACACTATACGAGCGCACATCAGTTTGACAAAAACCAAACAAGAGAAAGTAAACGTACACCATTACAACAGCGTCTAAAGACAGTTATTAACCTAAACCATCCATTTCAACCTTCTTTCCCTGTTTTTAAGATTCTGGAGGACAGTTAAAACTACTACAAGCGAACAAAGGAACACTACTGTGGAATCTGGTGTGTCGCCTGCGTCGTTATTATTATCTATTATTCTTAAAAGTGATTGCTTCTCCAGTTGCTCGGCCGTCTGCTTGCATTATTTACTGTTTGGTCTTTATCTCTTTTTATGTTTGCTTATTAAGATGTTTAATTGTAGTGACCAAGTCCAAGAATGCGCGCTAATAACACTATACCATCAGATGGTCTAAAAAGCATATATACAATAAATCACCACCGTGCATTACCGTCATTAATAAGCATAAGATTTGGAAAAAAATAATAAAATTGTTTGATGGCTTTCCGAACAGATGTTAAGTGGATATAAATCAAAGACGTCGTTCTTACTTAACTTCGTGAACAAATATAAACAGCGAATTTTAAACGTCATCAGGAGAAAACTTTAAGTTCCCGATTGACACATGTCCTGGGTGTAATAGTTGTATTGGGTTTCATTTTCATTTTCAGATTAGCTCCCGTTCCAAGAGTAAACCATTGAGAATAAGAAAAAATGGCTGTTTGTATTTGTGAATGTGGTTTAGGGTGTTTATATGTGTGTAGGTGATGTTAAATGTGTGTGTCTCTAGTTCATTGGTTTGGGGTGTTGATATGTGTGTAGGTGATGTTGAAATGTGTGTGTCCCTAGTTCATTGGTTTGGGGTGTTTATATGTGTGTAGGTGATGTTAAAATGTGTATGTCCCTAGTTCATTGGTTTGGGGTGTTTATATGTGTGTAGGTGATGTTACAATGTGTGTGTCCCTAGTTCATTGGTTTGGGGTGTTTATATGTGTGTAGGTGATGTTAAAATGTGCGTGTCCCTAGTTCATTGGTTAGGGGTGTTTATATGTGTGTAGGTGATGTTAAAATGTGTGTGTCCCTAGTTCATTGGTTTGGTTTTTTTTATATGTGTGTAGGTGATGTTAAAATGTGTGTGTCCCTAGTTCATTGGTTTGGGGTGTTTATATGTGTGTAGGTGATGTTAAAATGTGTGTGTCCCTAGTTCATTGGTTTGGGGTGTTATGTGTGTGGAGGTGATGTTAAAATGTGTGTGTCCCTAGTTCATTGGTTTGGGATGTTTATATGTGTGTAGGTGATGTTAAAATGTGTGTGTCCCTAGTTCATTGGATTGGGGTGTTTATATGTGTGTAGGTGATGTTAAAATGTGTGTTATCCTATTTCATTGGTTTGGGGTGTTTATATGTGTGTAGGTGATGTTAAAATGTGTGTGTCCCTAGTTCATTGGATTGGTGTGTTTATATGTGTGTAGGTGATGTTAAAATGTGTGTGTCCCTAGTTCATTGGTTTGGGGTGTTTATATGTGTGTAGGTGATGTTAAAATGTGTGTGTCCCTAGTTCATTGGTTTGGGGTGTTTATGTGTGTGGAGGTGATGTTAAAATGTGTGTGTCCCTAGTTCATTGGTTTGGGATGTTTATATGTGTGTAGGTGATGTTAAAATGTGTGTGTCCCTAGTTCATTGGATTGGGGTGTTTATATGTGTGTAGGTGATGTTAAAATGTGTGTTATCCTATTTCATTGGTTTGGGGTGTTTATATGTGTGTAGGTGATGTTAAAATGTGTGTGTCCCTAGTTCATTGGATTGGTGTGTTTATATGTGTGTAGGTGATGTTAAAATGTGTGTGTCCCTAGTTCATTGGTTTGGGGTGTTTATATGTGTGTAGGTGATGTTACAATGTGTGTGTCCCTAGTTCATTGGTTAGGGGTGTTTATATGTGTGTAGGTGATGTTAAAATGTGTGTGTCCCTAGTTCATTGGTTTGGGATGTTTATATGTGTGTAGGTGATGTTAAAATGTGTGTGACCCTAGTTCATTGGTTAGGGGTGTTTATATGTGTGTAGGTGATGTTAAAATGTGTGTGTCCCTAGTTCATTGGTTTGGGGTGTTTATATGTGTGTAGGTGATGCTAAAATGTGTGTGTCCCTAGTTCATTGGTTTGGGGTGTTTATATGTGTGTAGGTGATGTTAAAATGTGTGTGTCCCTAGTTCATTGGTTTGGGGTGTTTATATGTGTGTAGGTGATGTTAAAATGTTGTGTCCCTAGTTCATTGGTTTGTGGTGTTTATATGTGTGTAGGTGATGTTAAAATGTGTGTGTCCCTAGTTGATTGGTTTGGGGTGTTTATATGTGTGTAGGTGATGTTAAAATGTGTGTGTCCCTAGTTCATTGGTTTGGGATGTTTATATGTGTGTAGGTGATGTTAAAATGTGTGTGTCCCTAGTTCATTGGATTGGGGTGTTTATATGTGTGTAGGTGATGTTAAAATGTGTGTTATCCTATTTCATTGGTTTGGGGTGTTTATATGTGTGTAGGTGATGTTAAAATGTGCGTGTCCCTAGTTCATTGGTTAGGGGTGTTTATATGTGTGTAGGTGATGTTAAAATGTGTGTGTCCCTAGTTCATTGGTTTGGGGTGTTTATATGTGTGTAGGTGATGCTAAAATGTGTGTGTCCCTAGTTCATTGGTTTGGGGTGTTTATATGTGTGTAGGTGATGTTAAAATGTGTGTGTCCCTAGTTCATTGGTTTGGGGTGTTTATAGGTGTGTAGGTGATGTTAAAATGTTGTGTCCCTAGTTCATTGGTTTGTGGTGTTTATATGTGTGTAGGTGATGTTAAAATGTGTGTGTCCCTAGTTCATTGGTTTGGGGTGTTTATATGTGTGTAGGTGATGTTAAAATGTGTGTGTCCCTAGTTCATTGGTTTGGGGTGTTTATATGTGTGTAGGTGATGTTAAAATGTGTGTGTCCCTAGTTCATTGGTTTGGTGTGTTTATATGTGTGTAGGTGATGTTAAAATGTTGTGTCCCTAGTTCATTGGTTTGGGGTGTTTATATGTGTGTAGGTGATGTTAAAATGTTGTGTCCCTAGTTCATTGGTTTGGGGTGTTTATATGTGTGTAGGTGATGTTACAATGTGTGTGTCCCTAGTTCATTGGTTTGGGGTGTTTATATGTGTGTAGGTGATGTTAAAATGTGTGTGTCCCTAGTTCATTGGTTTGGGGTGTTTATGTGTGTGGAGGTGATGTTAAAATGTGTGTGTCCCTATTTCATTGGTTTGGGATGTTTATATGTGTGTAGGTGATGTTAAAATGTGTGTGCCCCTAGTTCATTGGATTGGGGTGTTTATATGTGTGTAGGTGATGTTAAAATGTGTGTTATCCTATTTCATTGGTTTGGGGTGTTTATATGTGTGTAGGTGATGTTAAAATGTGTGTGTCCCTAGTTCATTGGATTGGTGTGTTTATATGTGTGTAGGTTATGTTAAAATGTGTGTGTCCCTAGTTCATTGGTTTGGGGTGTTTATATGTGTGTAGGTGATGCTAAAATGTGTGTGTCCCTAGTTCATTGGTTAGGGGTGTTTATATGTGTGTAGGTGATGTTACAATGTGTGTGTCCCTAGTTCATTGGTTTGGGATGTTTATATGTGTGTAGGTGATGTTAAAATGTGCGTGTCCCTAGTTCATTGGTTAGGGGTGTTTATATGTGTGTAGGTGATGTTAAAATGTGTGTGTCCCTAGTTCATTGGTTTGGGGTGTTTATATGTGTGTAGGTGATGCTAGAATGTGTGTGTCCCTAGTTCATTGGTTTGGGGTGTTTATATGTGTGTAGGTGATGTTAAAATGTGTGTGTCCCTAGTTCATTGGTTTGGGGTGTTTATATGTGTGTAGGTGATGTTAAAATGTTGTGTCCCTAGTTCATTGGTTTGTGGTGTTTATATGTGTGTAGGTGATGTTAAAATGTGTGTGTCCCTAGTTCATTGGTTTGGGGTGTTTATATGTGTGTAGGTGATGTTAAAATGTGTGTGTCCCTAGTTCATTGGTTTGGGGTGTTTATATGTGTGTAGGTGATGTTAAAATGTGTGTGTCCCTAGTTCATTGGTTTGGGGTGTTTATATGTGTGTAGGTGATGTTAAAATGTTGTGTCCCTAGTTCATTGGTTTGGTGTGTTTATATGTGTGTAGGTGATGTTAAAATGTGTGTGTCCCTAGTTCATTGGTTTGGGGTGTTTATATGTGTGTAGGTGATGTTAAAATGTGTGTGTCCCTAGTTCATTGGTTTGGGGTGTTTATATGTGTGTAGGTGATGTTACAATGTGTGTGTCCCTAGTTCATTGGTTTGGGGTGTTTATATGTGTGTAGGTGATGTTAAAATGTGTGTGTCCCTAGTTCATTGGTTTGGGGTGTTTATATGTGTGTAGGTGATGTTAAAATGTGTGTGTCCCTAGTTCATTGGTTAGGGGTGTTTATATGTGTGTAGGTGATGTTAAAATGTGTGTGTCCCTAGTTCATTGGTTTGGGTTTTTTATATGTGTGTAGGTGATGTTAAAATGTGTGTGTCCCTAGTTCATTGGTTTGGGGTGTTTATATGTGTGTAGGTGATGTTAAAATGTGTGTGTCCCTAGTTCATTGGTTTGGGGTGTTTATATGTGTGTAGGTGATGTTAAAATGTTGTGTCCCTAGTTCATTGGTTTGGGGTGTTTATATGTGTGTAGGTGATGTTAAAATGTGCGTGTCCCTAGTTCATTGGTTTGGGGTGTTTATATGTGTGTAGGTGATGTTAAAATGTGTGTGTCCCTAGTTCATTGGTTTGGGGTGTTTATATGTGTGTAGGTGATGTTAAAATGTGTGTGTCCCTAGTTCATTGGTTTGGGGTGTTTATATGTGTGTAGGTGATGTTAAAATGTGTGTGTCCCTAGTTCATTGGTTTGGGGTGTTTATATGTGTGTAGGTGATGTTAAAATGTTGTGTCCCTAGTTCATTGGTTTGTGGTGTTTATATGTGTGTAGGTGATGTTAAAATGTGTGTGTCCCTAGTTCATTGGTTTGGGGTGTTTATATGTGTGTAGGTGATGTTAAAATGTGTGTGTCCCTAGTTCATTGGTTTGGGGTGTTTATATGTGTGTAGGTGATGTTAAAATGTGTGTGTCCCTAGTTCATTGGTTTGGGGTGTTTATATGTGTGTAGGTGATGTTAAAATGTTGTGTCCCTAGTTCATTGGTTTGGTGTGTTTATATGTGTGTAGGTGATGTTAAAATGTGTGTGTCCCTAGTTCATTGGTTTGGGGTGTTTATATGTGTGTAGGTGATGATAAAATGTGTGTGTCCCTAGTTCATTGGTTTGGGGTGTTTATATGTGTGTAGGTGATGTTACAATGTGTGTGTCCCTAGTTCATTGGTTTGGGGTGTTTATATGTGTGTAGGTGATGTTAAAATGTGTGTGTCCCTAGTTCATTTGTTTGGGGTGTTTATATGTGTGTAGGTGATGTTAAAATGTGTGTGTCCCTAGTTCATTGGTTTGGGTTTTTTATATGTGTGTAGGTGATGTTAAAATGTGTGTGTCCCTAGTTCATTGGTTTGGTGTGTTTATATGTGTGTAGGTGATGTTAAAATGTGTGTGTCCCTAGTTCATTGGTTTGGGGTGTTTATATGTGTGTAGGTGATGTTAAAATGTGTGTGTCCCTAGTTCATTGGTTTGGGGTGTTTATATGTGTGTAGGTGATGTTACAATGTGTGTGTCCCTAGTTCATTGGTTTGGGGTGTTTATATGTGTGTAGGTGATGTTACAATGTGTGTGTCCCTAGTTCATTGGTTTGGGGTGTTTATATGTGTGTAGGTGATGTTAAAATGTGTGTGTCCCTAGTTCATTGGTTAGGGGTGTTTATATGTGTGTAGGTGATGTTAAAATGTGTGTGTCCCTAGTTCATTGGTTTGGGTTTTTTATATGTGTGTAGGTGATGTTAAAATGTGTGTGTCCCTAGTTCATTGGTTTGGGGTGTTTATATGTGTGTAGGTGATGTTAAAATGTGTGTGTCCCTAGTTCATTGGTTTGGGGTGTTTATATGTGTGTAGGTGATGTTAAAATGTTGTGTCCCTAGTTCATTGGTTTGGGGTGTTTATATGTGTGTAGGTGATGTTAAAATGTGCGTGTCCCTAGTTCATTGGTTTGGGGTGTTTATATGTGTGTAGGTGATGTTACAATGTGTGTGTCCCTAGTTCATTGGTTTGGGGTGTTTATATGTGTGTAGGTGATGTTAAAATGTGTGTGTCCCTAGTTCATTGGTTTGGGGTGTTTATATGTGTGTAGGTGATGTTAAAATGTGTGTGTCCCTAGTTCATTGGTTTGGGGTGTTTATATGTGTGTAGGTGATGTTAAAATGTTGTGTCCCTAGTTCATTGGTTTGTGGTGTTTATATGTGTGTAGGTGATGTTAAAATGTGTGTGTCCCTAGTTCATTGGTTTGGGGTGTTTATATGTGTGTAGGTGATGTTAAAATGTGTGTGTCCCTAGTTCATTGGTTTGGGGTGTTTATATGTGTGTAGGTGATGTTAAAATGTGTGTGTCCCTAGTTCATTGGTTTGGGGTGTTTATATGTGTGTAGGTGATGTTAAAATGTTGTGTCCCTAGTTCATTGGTTTGGGGTGTTTATATGTGTGTAGGTGATGTTAAAATGTGTGTGTCCCTAGTTCATTGGTTTGGGGTGTTTATATGTGTGTAGGTGATGATAAAATGTGTGTGTCCCTAGTTCATTGGTTTGGGGTGTTTATATGTGTGTAGGTGATGTTACAATGTGTGTGTCCCTAGTTCATTGGTTTGGGGTGTTTATATGTGTGTAGGTGATGTTAAAATGTGTGTGTCCCTAGTTCATTGGTTTGGGGTGTTTATATGTGTGTAGGTGATGTTAAAATGTGTGTGTCCCTAGTTCATTGGTTTGGGTTTTTTATATGTGTGTAGGTGATGTTAAAATGTGTGTGTCCCTAGTTCATTGGTTTGGGGTGTTTATATGTGTGTAGGTGATATTAAAATGTTGTGTCCCTAGTTCATTGGTTTGGTGTGTTTATATGTGTGTAGGTGATGTTAAAATGTGTGTGTCCCTAGTTCATTGGTTTGGGGTGTTTATATGTGTGTAGGTGATGATAAAATGTGTGTGTCCCTAGTTCATTGGTTTGGGGTGTTTATATGTGTGTAGGTGATGTTACAATGTGTGTGTCCCTAGTTCATTGGTTTGGGGTGTTTATATGTGTGTAGGTGATGTTAATATGTGTGTGTCCCTAGTTCATTTGTTTGGGGTGTTTATATGTGTGTAGGTGATGTTAACATGTGTGTGTCCCTAGTTCATTGGTTTGGGTTTTTTATATGTGTGTAGGTGATGTTAAAATGTGTGTGTCCCTAGTTCATTGGTTTGGGGTGTTTATATGTGTGTAGGTGATGTTAAAATGTGTGTGTCCCTAGTTCATTGGTTTGGGGTGTTTATATGTGTGTAGGTGATGTTAAAATGTTGTGTCCCTAGTTCATTGGTTTGGGGTGTTTATATGTGTGTAGGTGATGTTAAAATGTGTGTGTCCCTAGTTCATTGGTTTGGGGTGTTTATATGTGTGTAGGTGATGTTAAAATGTTGTGTCCCTAGTTCATTGGTTTGTGGTGTTTATATGTGTGTAGGTGATGTTAAAATGTGTGTGTCCCTAGTTCATTGGTTTGGGGTGTTTATATGTGTGTAGGTGATGTTAAAATGTGTGTGTCCCTAGTTCATTGGTTTGGGGTGTTTATATGTGTGTAGGTGATGTTACAATGTGTGTGTCCCTAGTTCATTGGTTTGGGGTGTTTATATGTGTGTAGGTGATGTTAAAATGTTGTGTCCCTAGTTCATTGGTTTGGTGTGTTTATATGTGTGTAGGTGATGTTAAAATGTGTGTGTCCCTAGTTCATTGGTTTGGGGTGTTTATATGTGTGTAGGTGATGTTAAAATGTGTGTGTCCCTAGTTCATTGGTTTGGGGTGTTTATATGTGTGTAGGTGATGTTAAAATGTTGTGTCCCTAGTTCATTGGTTTGGTGTGTTTATATGTGTGTAGGTGATGTTAAAATGTGTGTGTCCCTAGTTCATTGGTTTGGGGTGTTTATATGTGTGTAGGTGATGATAAAATGTGTGTGTCCCTAGTTCATTGGTTTGGGGTGTTTATATGTGTGTAGGTGATGTTACAATGTGTGTGTCCCTAGTTCATTGGTTTGGGGTGTTTATATGTGTGTAGGTGATGTTAAAATGTGTGTGTCCCTAGTTCATTGGTTTGGGGTGTTTATATGTGTGTAGGTGATGTTAAAATGTGTGTGTCCCTAGTTCATTGGTTTGGGTTTTTTATATGTGTGTAGGTGATGTTAAAATGTGTGTGTCCCTAGTTCATTGGTTTGGGGTGTTTATATGTGTGTAGGTGATGTTAAAATGTGTGTGTCCCTAGTTGATTGGTTTGGGGTGTTTATATGTGTGTAGGTGATGTTAAAATGTTGTGTCCCTAGTTCATTGGTTTGGGGTGTTTATATGTGTGTAGGTGATGTTAAAATGTGTGTGTCCCTAGTTCATTGGTTTGGGGTGTTTATATGTGTGTAGGTGATGTTAAAATGTTGTGTCCCTAGTTCATTGGTTTGTGGTGTTTATATGTGTGTAGGTGATGTTAAAATGTGTGTGTCCCTAGTTCATTGGTTTGGGGTGTTTATATGTGTGGAGGTGATGTTAAAATGTGTGTGTCCCTAGTTCATTGGTTTGGGGTGTTTATATGTGTGTAGGTGATGTTAAAATGTGTGTGTCCCTAGTTCATTGGTTTGGGGTGTTTATATGTGTGTAGGTGATGTTAAAATGTTGTGTCCCTAGTTCATTGGTTTGGTGTGTTTATATGTGTGTAGGTGATGTTAAAATGTGTGTGTCCCTAGTTCATTGGTTTGGGGTGTTTATATGTGTGTAGGTGATGATAAAATGTGTGTGTCCCTAGTTCATTGGTTTGGGGTGTTTATATGTGTGTAGGTGAAGTTACAATGTGTGTGTCCCTAGTTCATTGGTTTGGGGTGTTTATATGTGTGTAGGTGATGTTAAAATGTGTGTGTCCCTAGTTCATTGGTTTGGGGTGTTTATATGTGTGTAGGTGATGTTAAAATGTGTGTGTCCCTAGTTCATTTGTTTGGGGTGTTTATATGTGTGTAGGTGATGTTAAAATGTGTGTGTCCCTAGTTCATTGGTTTGGGTTTTTTATATGTGTGTAGGTGATGTTAAAATGTGTGTGTCCCTAGTTCATTGGTTTGGGGTGTTTATATGTGTGTAGGTGATGTTAAAATGTGTGTGTCCCTAGTTGATTGGTTTGGGGTGTTTATATGTGTGTAGGTGATGTTAAAATGTTGTGTCCCTAGTTCATTGGTTTGGGGTGTTTATATGTGTGTAGGTGATGTTAAAATGTGCGTGTCCCTAGTTCATTGGTTTGTGGTGTTTATATGTGTGTAGGTGATGTTAAAATGTTGTGTCCCTAGTTCATTGGTTTGGGGTGTTTATATGTGTGTAGGTGATGTTAAAATGTTGTGTCCCTAGTTCATTGGTTTGGTGTGTTTATATGAATGTAGGTGATGTTAAAATGTGTGTGTCCCTAGTTCATTGGTTTGGGGTGTTTATATGTGTGTAGGTGATGTTACAATGTGTGTGTCCCTAGTTCATTGGTTTGGGGTGTTTATATGTGTGTAGGTGATGTTAAAATGTGTGTGTCCCTAGTTCATTGGTTTGGGGTGTTTATATGTGTGTAGGTGATGTTAAAATGTTGTGTCCCTAGTTCATTGGTTTGGGGTGTTTATATGTGTGTAGGTGATGTTAAAATGTGTGTGTCCCTAGTTCATTGGTTTGGGGTGTTTATATGTGTGTAGGTGATGTTAAAATGTGTGTGTCCCTAGTTCATTGGTTTGGGGTGTTTATATGTGTGTATGTGATGTTAAAATGTGTGTGTCCCTAGTTCATTGGTTTGGGTTTTTTATATGTGTGTAGGTGATGTTACAATGTGTGTGTCCCTAGTTCATTGGTTTGGGGTGTTTATATGTGTGTATGTGATGTTAAAAAGTGAGTGTCCTTAGTTCAATGTCGTTTTGGCCATTCCTTGTGCCCCTAAACAGCGATTAGTTTTGAATTTTCGACTACTGGGCTTGTCCCTGTGGTTTCATTGTATTATCTAAATATACGATCAGATAAACATCTAAAAAACATTTTACTTTATTCAAGATTAAATTTAGATTCGCACTATAAAACACTTCTCGCAAGACATTTTAGCACTTAAATACCTAGGTTATGATCAGTTTAACGTGAAATGAAAACAGCTTTAAGAATGCTAAGAAAAGAAGCAGATAGGCGACCTTCAGCAGACATTGATCTAAAATAAATAGTTATTATCAGAGGTACTGATTGATTTATTTGGGAAAGGACATGATTGCTCGGCTGCAAAGCAGATGCTAAAAAGAAATATTGAAAGTTTACTACGAAATAACATATAAAACGTTACTTCTACGGAATAAGAAATACGAGGTATAATGTTTATCGTGCTAGTAAAACACATACATTTAGAGAGACGCGCCTGCCAAAGCGTATTATGAAAGTACTCAATGTGAATTATCAATCTTTATGTAAGAAAATACGCCAATAATTTCACATGCGTTGGTTAAACAGCTGCTTTGTTGAGATGATGCATGTAAGTTGATAGAAACACCCATAAAATGCTAAAATACTTTGCATTCGGATTATAAACAAAGTAAAACAAATTTACTTTAAACGTATTTTACCCATACAACTAGAAGGCTAGAAAATATATCTTAATTCTCTTAAAATGTATTTCAATATGATTTTATCATCCAATGTCTTATGAAAGTTGAACATAATATTTCAAAAAAAGAAAAAGATAAAGGATTAAAGCGCAGAATTCTTGTTGATATTAAATAAATGGCCGTTGTATACAATAGTAGAATGACATGTCACCTAAATCGTCTAATGACACAATCTGGAGGGAATGCCGGAGGATATTGACCTGTCTGCATTCTCAGGTTTCTCAGAACGGACAAAGCTCCGTCTGCTTGATTTGTAGAAAGGTTTGCAAAACGAAAATGTTTCATTGATGGTAATTTGAATATGTATTGTGTTTAATGCATTGTCGCTAGTATATTTGATGAATATAATAAAACCTATTAATAAACATGTATACTAAAATTTGCATAGAAAGTTATAAACATTGTTCTTTTTTGCATAGGTTATTGTTAGTTCATTAATTAATCAAATTAAAATGGGTCAGCACTAACGCATATAGAGCGAACACTTTAATTTGACAAATAAATATAAGCAAACACTCACCTGCTTGATTTTAAAATCTATATAGTGTTACTGGCCGTTCTCTGTTTAAATATATTGAATTTATTAAAATCTACAAACTACTGATTTACCAAAATGGCTAAAATATAATTTAGAAAACTAAGTTATAAATCCTTAAGTAAATGGGTAATCAGTTGTACAAATATCAGATATATCAGATAGTAAGTCATTCGTTATACCTTTCAATTCGTTCAGACATCCAGCCAAATTACAAAACTTAGCTCATCAATATCGACATGCAAAACATCTGGTAAATAAGCCGCTCGCCAGCCACTCATTCATGCATTCAGGTTCAAAGCCGGACAGACTATACGAAGTTTACAAAGTGTTATTTGTGTATTGACAATTTATTTCGAAAGACATGTACTCGCCAGTTAAATTTTATCATTGATGGAAACAGTTTGCCATAGGGTCCATATTCGTGGAATTCTAAGTAAAGTGAAACAATTGTGGAATTAATGGTACGAATCATCTCGCAGACGTGTCTTTTGTTTTAACAAAGCGGTTATGCCAATGAAATATAGAAAATGAGAGGACGTTGGTGGCAAGAAAGCTAGGGAAACACGTATCAATTAACAAGATCACCATGGTATTATACAACAGGAAGTAATTTCCAATGGAAAACACTGGAGTGCATTGACATGTTGTCGTAAAGTTGGATTGGAGGAAGATAAACGAAACGTTCAAGTGACATTGAAACTGAAAATGTGTAAAGA
Source organism: Mya arenaria (assembly GCF_026914265.1). Classification (NCBI taxonomy): domain Eukaryota; kingdom Metazoa; phylum Mollusca; class Bivalvia; order Myida; family Myidae; genus Mya; species Mya arenaria. The sequence continues at coordinate 38,907,780 of NC_069125.1, forward strand.
ACAACCTTTTTTATTTATTCAACTACTTTTGGGTCTTTTCTTACAAGACAATTGTTTGTATGGTCGACATATTTTGTTGGTAAAACTTAAACGATTCAGCCTTTATTGGGTAGTTTGTGCAAAACGTAAGTGCCCCCACAAGTTTGATTCTCATTGCAGCGCACTTAAGATATGGTTTGTTTTATCAAAATATATTACAGCCTATAGAAGAGGTAGATGGATCTTTTGATTTGTTACAATCCACACAATATTGTAATTTGATGCAAAATATGTATACTTTTAGTTTGTTTGGTTTTTGTTCACTTAAAGTAGGGGTTTCTACCTAATGAATCCCATACACTGTGATATGATTTTATGCTTATTGTTGAGAAGAACTCTAGAGAGCAGGGTATTTTTTAAGATTGTCCAAGCATGGCCTTTATTTGATGTAAATGTGAATTAAATATTTGTTAACATTCGGATGTTATTGGTTTTTGGTTTCCTCCTTTTGGCTTGTCTCCTATTTTCAATAATTGATTGACGTTTCAAATATTTTGTTTAGTCTTAGTGGCATATGCTTAAAGATTGACAAAGCAAACTTATCATTTAAGACAATTTTGTCTACGTTCGCATTTAGAGCAGGTAAATTGATCCCTTTAGCGTTACCTTAAATTTCCATATTGGACTTTTGTTAATATTAAGGATTTATATCACACTATTGGATTTAAAAGGAGTGCACGTAAAACACTAGATTTATTATCGGAGAAAATATATAGTAAGAAGATAAACCATGAAAATACCCTTATGTGTTTCAGATCCTTGAGGACAGTAGTATCTTCTACATGCGGAAGCTGGTCGGAGAACCGAGGAACGCTCTGCTGTGGCACCTTCGTCGCCATCTGTTCTTCTCATTAATGCTTGCTGCTACAGGTTCCAGGTCGTCTGCTTGTATTATTGACTGTTTTTGTTTTCATCGTTGTTCATTGTGTAAATTGGTTTGTTCATTGCAGTTCAATGATGTATGACAAATAGACAACAATCCTTATACCACGCGAAATGTCAATGCTGACAGAGTTATTTAAGCTAGATTGACAAAAGCCTGGTAGCATATTATCAATTATGACATTTTTAATGGTACAAGGGTAAAAAAAAACAAGAAGGCTGCATAACGTACTGCTGTAGCTGTTTTCCATGAGAATGATCTGAAAATAAGTTAGAGCATCACCGTTATCGTCATCTACTCTTCTCAAAAATGCTTGCTTCTCCAGGTTCGCGGTCGTCTGCTTGCCTAATTGACTGTTTTACTCTCCTCATCATTGTTCATTTATCCACGTAAATAGTCAATGCTAAGAAGGTAATGTAAAGTACATGGAGAATATCGCCATGGCATAACATCTAATATGGACCTTTTAGTGACACAACGCTCAAGAAGCTAAGAACTATGTACACCGTTGTAGCTGTGTGCCATTGGATATATCTGAGAAAAAAGTAGCTTTTTGTATCAATTACTGTGAAATCTTATATATGCGTTGGCACAATTATTTTTTGGTTTTCCGAAAACATACATTTTCGTGTGTAAATATATGTGAATGAACATGAATTTTATTAGCAACAAATATTTTCGTTGAGATATTAAAGCCTTCTCTCGAAATAAACACAAATTAATGTCCCACGAATAAAATGAGTTCACAGTATCTTCTAACGGAAACAAAAAACATAACACGAGCGGTTCTACCGTAAATGGTATACATTGAATGTTTTAAAAGGTACACAAATTTTTATTGTTTGAAATGTAGATAATGTCTTCTTTTCATGCATACTCTTATATAAAGACATCGACCTTGACAAGTAATGTTGGACTTATAAAATAGATGATTTGAAAGAAGACGCTTAGTTCTCAACAGACATATCTACCTAGTTCTCAACAGACATATCTACCTAGTTCTCAACAGACATGTCTGCCTAGTTCTCAACAGACAGAGTATTTCCTGCGGTTATTAATGCAATTCATTCCAGATTTTCTCTTAATATTTCAAAATGAATTATGTTTCTTACGGCATTTGAAAACAAACCTACTGGAAACACTTTACGGAAATGTTGGCTTTTGGATTGTATATGTTCTTTCAATATCAACTTCCAACTTGACAATTAATACGCCATTAGTTGCAATGACTAAAATACATTATATTGTTCAATTTCAATCGGTAACGGACATCGAAAAACAACTGAAAATGAAAACAACAGTCCACGCTTTTGTATATATAAAGGCTGTTAGCAAGTAATCGGAATTATTCCGTTTGAACATTTTTCAAGAACAGCTCGAATAATACTCTAGATAATATATATTTAGCTGAGTGTTGTTGTTTTTCTCAATTAAATAATCATTATGGGAACAGGGCTTTGATAAGGATAGAGGATAATTTTAAGGTGCCGTACGACTTAAAGTTGCACTCTCACAGATTGACCGTTTTGACTTTTTTTTTTAATTTTGTCTTGAAATAAGCTGATTTATACGCTAATGGCCCGATTGTTCAGAAAGTCGCTAAATAGTTAACGACGAAAATCGTTGTTAAATTTAGCGATAAACAGATAGCGATCGTTAGGATATTCGCTAATTTGTTTCTGATTGTTCAGACTTTTTTAGCAATAGCAATCGTCAACATTTTCGTTAAACTAACAATAAATTTAAATCACCTCTTACCCTGATATCAAAAATTTAGCGACGGTTAACGACAACAAACAAAATGGCCGCATTAATTGGTGCTCAGAATGTAAACATCAGGAAAAACCGTGTTTATCGGCCAAATTTTGTATATAAAACTCTCACAAACAAGGAACTGCGTGAAAAGTACAGATTTGGTAAGGAAGGGTTGCAATTTTTAAATGACCAGCTTGAAGAAAGGCTCCGTAGACCTACCGGTAAAGGTTGTGCCATGGATCCCGCAGAGCAGGTAAATATTTACCTTTTTTTTCATTTTGGGTAAAAATTTCATTTAATCAGAGGAATTATAATCGGACTTATGGGTATAGACATACCTTTCAATCATTAATACTAACATGGACCTTTAATCAGTTAATAGACCCGTGATATTAATTGTTAATTTTATACTTATGCCAGAATGACAAAGCAAATTTTACCTTCCACTGTTGAAATTGAATATCGGATAGTAGGTTTGTGTCATCTACAGGTAGATACAAGTTATCTACGATAAGATTCAAACAATGATTAATTAATGCATTAAATCAAATCGTAAAGTACCTTATGTGTCTTGCAATTTGAGTGTAATCCACAAATGTATACACGGTTTTCTTGGTGTTTTTATTTCTGTATCCAATTTTATGATAGCATTGATTAATTTTTTTATTGCTAAACCGGTTTCGTAGTGTTTAACAGAGGCCCGTCTTCAAATATTCTCAATACAAATATCGGTGGAAAACAGAATCTCAAGAAATGAACAAAAAGTAAAGCTAAGGAGCTTTATAATTATTTAAATGATAGTACAGTTAGTAATATTGAGAACTGTATAATAATTCGTAGAAAACATAAATGTATTACTGTATCAATGAAACAAAAACTTACGTGAAAACATACGTATGTTTTCTTACCCTCAGGTTTGCATTGCTCTACGTTATTATGCCACTGGGGCATTTTTCGATGTGGTAGGGGACACCATGGGGCGCGACAAGGCGACAGTTTGTCGCGTGGTAAAACATGTAACAGAAGGTCTTGTAGAGATTAAAGATCGCTTTATACGTTGGCCGACTAGAATGGACACCCGTCGCAACATTATGGCAGGGTTTGCAGATGTAGCTGGGATTCCAAATGTGATTGGTGCGAAATCATCCATATGTATTAAAAAATATAAAAATTATGACTGTAACCAACATCACATTATCACTGGTACGTTCATATGTTGCATTAATTTTGGTTCAATTCATTCATTTTTTTTAAAGCTGTTGTTAAATTCATCATTAATCTTAAAAACAAATATTTGTAGAAGGATTAAAGAATTTCCATTTCGTTTCATAGTGATCAATTTATATTAATTATGCTCATTTGTAATAAAATGTGTTTCGACAACAGGTGCCATTGATGGATCACATGTTGAAATTACGAAGCCAGGCCCAACAGAAGAAAGGCCGTTCATTAACAGGAAGGGAAGGGCATCCATAAATGTAATGGCAGTTTGTGATAATAAAGGTACATAATATTGCAATACATTATTCAGGTGAATCATGTTTTCACGTATGTGTTTATCATAAACTATCGTGTGTATTGCATATTAACTGAGTATTCCGCCCGATTTTGAAAAGTAAAAGTCTGAATCTGAATTTTCGCCTATTGGAAAGGATTAATATCATTTAGTGATTTGGTCAGAAGGACACTGACCTCAAAATCATGTTTTGTGTATTAATATCAGTATTTGAATTTCTATTTGAAGATGTAGGATGAGCTGGGTCTTATGTTTATCAAGGTGAAATCCTTTTTTAAAAGATAACAATTAACTTGGTCATTTGACCTTATGATCCCATAATCAATCATCTGTTGATGAAGGTCAGTGAATTAACCTTATTTATAGGAAGATTTACTTTCATAAATGCAGAATGGCCGGGCTCTGCGCATGACAGTTTTGTTTTTCCAGCGTCTTCGCTACAGGACTTTCTGAAGGAAAATATTCATACACTTGAAGATGGTGTTCTACTTGCTGACAGCGGGTAGGTCCACATTAAAACTTTTGTGCAACACACAATATACACAAACATTTGAAAGATAAAAAAAAAATGAATATAATTATTATTACAACAGTATATCACACTGTTATAATGTATATTTCAAACCTTTGAATTCAATATGTTTATCATATGAGATCAATTAAACATTATTAATACTCAGAATGAATAGTGTCATCTTTTTAACACAGTATTATTTTCAGATCTGATGATCTCCCTCTGTTTCTTATCTGCTATGGTCCAATCTGAAACAACAAATTATAACATTATTAACAGCCACAAGATTAAAGTATTTCTCTCTCTTGTCTTTTTTAAGATATGCTTGTTTGCGTTACATGTTGACGCCGTACAGAGTCTCTGATACACCGGTGAAAACCAGATTCAACAGAGCCCACTGCCGTTCGAGGGTTGTTATAGAAAGAACATTTGGTAGATGGAAGAGAAGATTCTCCGTCATGTGCAAGAAGGTCTGTTTGATAGATTAATTTAGGTTATGTAATAATGCTATATATCTTTAAAAAAAGGATATAAAAAAGGATATATATATAAGCTCGAAGCTTTGCCTATATATGTTAAGTTATTCAATTTGTTTTATATACTACACTCTAGGTAAGGAAGACACCCGCTCAAGCATGTAGAGAGATTGTCGCTTGCGCAGTATTGCATAACATTGCCATGTTGTTTGGTGAACCTGACGTTGATGACGGCGATGTGGATGAATTTCCACTTATACCCTACGTTGGTGGTGAAAATGGATTTGCCATCCGTGACCATATTGCGCAGGCCTATTTTGGATAGGAACATTTCCTATTGGAAGGAAGCATGCAGCTGGTGCTATGTTGTTGTTTTGATGTAACAAAGTAAAGTTTATGTTACGTGTTCTATGCATTTCTGTTAACTGATCCACTTACCCTATTCGTCACAAACTAATGGAATTATGTCCATGTCATCTTTCCCCTTCAACTCTGTCTGCAAAGCTTTAAACAGCTTCCTTTTCTCCCTAGACGTTGCGATCTTTTCCCTCAAAAGCTCCATCTCCAGCTCAACTTTTTTGTTTTGTCCTTGGAACCATTCCAGTTGAGCTGTCTGCACCTTTTCCTGGAGAGATGTTCTGCAAGGATAACATGTTAATTAAAAAAAACATTAATTAAAATTTAAAATTATTGTATCTAATAACTGAATAAAACAACATTTGCAGCGTTGCCCATCTATTGCTTATTCAGCTTGTATTTGAAACCAAGGTTATTGAAGGTAGTATCATCTTCATATCTAGACGAAAACATTCAATGCGATAAATACAATGTTATTATGTCTATTCACGTCTTGTTGCATAAATATACAGCTACATATTTCATTCCAGAGTTCAAATAAGTTAGTATTCCATTTTAAAGTTAACAATTCCTTATATGTATAAAATTGCTTACTTCATTTTTTTCACTTGCTGATTACTCGAGGATTGCGTTCTATTTGGGAATTCCTTGCCGGTGGACTGGCTTTCTCTGTCTAATTCTATCGTCTGATATGAGAAAGCAAATTAAGATATAGAATTAATACACATAGCATAGAATTATTCTTTTGTTTTACAAGTCATGATTTTGGCTTCGTATGTGTGTACCTTACTTTCAATGTAATAAAATATATATCTTGCAGCTGAGTTTGACAGTAAGTTATAACCCTAAATAACACCCATTGAATTATGTATTTTATTTCAGAATTTGTTTCCTCCTTCAGCCTCTAAATCCATTAACATTTTTAATACAGCCTAGAAAATAATTTTAATTTCTTACGTCCAAATCGAACACTGCACGTCTCTCTGCTTCTGACTGTAAATGTATAAGGCATACATTGAAGTGTACTATTTAAGAATAGGGTGTGATTACATGTTCACTCTTTAATGATCAATTGTTGATATATAATTCAATTTTAATTGTTAAAAATTAAGGTATTTAATTCATAAATGTATACATTATATCAACATGATAATTTACAATTGAATAAAATAAACATACCTGACATACAACATATCTGATTCTGGTATGACTTGAATAACCACATCACCATTTGGCAGCTCATCGACCTTTAATTCTGAAAATATATGTTATGTTTATTTTTTAAAGTTACATCGATGATAGATGAAACAAAGTTAAATTGAAAGGATAAAATAAAATCTATTGCATCTAATGTGCTGTATCGAAGCAGTTCAATACTAATAACCGTCTCAAAATTTGGATTTTATTTATACAATGGGTTATGGTGACCCCATGTCAGGGCGAAATTACTGTATGGAAGACGGTATTCGGTGAAGGGCGGAGTTACGTCCGCTACTCAAGGCGCCATTTTGCGCCTGCGCACTCTATCACAAGTTCAATAAAAATGGCGCAAGTGACTTTTTTTGATGGTGAGGATGCTTTTGAGAAAGCTAATCTCTTTATAAATAATCGGGAGATAGCAACGTCGGAAAAATATGTGCCAGTGAAGTCAAAGCATTTTAAGTATCCAGGTAAATAAATAGATATACAATGACTCATATCTTTATACCATGAAAATTAGTGAAGCTGAGAATTTTGGGCACTACACTTCAGTACAGATAACAGTATCAGTTATCAAAGAAATCATTTAAATTACCAACAAAAACTCATACCACTACGACATCGTGCAATACATTGTATAATATACGGAGAATTTGTCCCAATTATGAGGACAGTATCTTAATTACCTATCTTCTGGTACAGTCTTCATTTGAAACTATTTAGATTTGATATATTTGTTTTGAGAGCATTCTGGGTGTGCGATATTTTTATATCCTTATAAATATCCAACGAGTAATTATGAGGTTGATGGGTTTTTCTTCATTTACTTCTGTCAAAACAGAAGAATCCCCTATAACATGTCTATTACTTTAGACTTCTGTTAAATGTAGTCCAAATAATTGTACCTTGACATATTTTTTTTAGATTTTTGATGTGGCAAATCCTTCACGTACAAATTGTTTAGTATCAAAAGTGGGTAGTTATTCCGATTAGGATTCCGGGTTAAAGCATCTTGCGTCTAGATTATGTTATTTTATATAAGTTGTGTACACAAAAAATAAATATCCAACTTATAATTATGAGTTTGAAGGGTTTTCTTCATTTTATTCTGTCAAAACATAAGGATATATACATGAAGGGCACCTGCAAGCCTTAAGGGCACAAATTAAAAACACTCAGAACATTTCGGCCATGGCCGAGTTGTTACGATAGTATTAACGAGGTCTATCTCGAAGCTTGTCGGAGGAGACCGAGTTATAACGATTGGATCAAGTTGTTCCCCTTGGCATAACGTGTTTTAATGCATTAAATGCTTGTTAAGTGCAATTTTTTTTTCATTTATGTGGTAAAATATGAATATTAACCTATATGATTAATTTTAACCATAAAATACTTCACTTAAAACAATTTCAATATTTTTAAAACACCCCCCGGTTCTGGCACTAACCCGTTTAGACGTTAGGGATTGGAAGAATCCCGTATAATACGTACATTATTTTAGACTACAGTTAAATAGTACCACAGCTCCCCAGATCCGGTGAATAGCAGGGACTTTGATCTTCTGTCAAGCCATTCCCAGGTAAAATTGTCGTCCTGCAGCGACAAATTGCTGGTAAAACCTGCCAAATGCCCTCGTTCTCCGGGAGGATAGCTACAATAATGAGCGATCAGGGATACTTTTTTTATTATTTTGACATTTGTTATGTATCCCTGTCTCGAGTCTGCCAAAAAATCTAAAAATCTTCAAAAGGCTCGTTGACGGCTATTTAGGTGGATTACCCGGGAGGA